>NW_009608923.1:27500-72493 GCF_000690535.1 Cariama cristata
AGGAAGACCAGTGATTTGGATTTGGATAGCCTGCAAATCTAAACTGTGCCACAGTCTGCCTTCAGATCTGTTCAGACACACCTCACCGATTTCAGTGGTAAACATCCGAGGGAGCACCTTGACGCAGGATGTGCAGCAGTGAGTTTTATAGGCTCTGCACATGGGCACAGTTTGTTTCTGCATACTGGGTATCATGTGCAATGCCGGTGTAGACATTGCATGAAAAAGAGCAAAAAAGCTAAGCACAGTGAGGCACAAACGTGAGAGGGCTTTAAAAAGCAGGGAAGAGACGGAGGGCTGAACTATCAACAAATAGACCTTGAATATCAATAAAACAGATCTTGCAGGTCCCATCTTGGAGAATTTGTGCATGTAGCACTCTGTACCACACCAAGAAATCCTCACCAAGGAGGCTGTTTTCTTATATTGCAATTCTAAAGAATCCTGGCGGTGAGCAAGAGGGATGTGCTGACCTCCATGAGCCCACGATGGCTCTGCCTGTTGGGATCCCACCCGAGCACTGAAGCCTTCACAAGGACTGGGAGCCTCCCTCAGGCAGAATCCAGCCTTCAAAAAGCAAAATTCAGATACAGTCAAACTTGCTACAAGTCCAAGAGAAGGCGAAGGTGTAGATTTGAAGATGGCTGAATATTTTCCCTCTTTTACTGTAACGGTATTGTGGTCAGAGTCTAACTTTGGTTGCATTTAAAGCCAATGGAAACATGTGAGTATCTCCAGAAAGAATTTGACACTAAGTAAAGAAAAATTATTTCTGTTTTCTAAAACAGAATACAGGTTAATTAGCACTCTGATGTCTGAACCATCTGCAAAAGATTAGTTAACTAATGAGCCAAAATACATTGCAGCTTCTATGTGGGTATAAGGTGTTAACAAAGTAAATGCACTGCAGTTTCCCTCAGCAGAATATCAGCCATATGATTTTTGGGGCCATGTGCTAAGAGTTACATGTTATCTTTCCTAGGAAGCTTCATTTCAGTTAATTGTCTCTCTCTTTAAGTACAGAACAAGCTGTACTTCATCTTGAGTGTATTTTGATGAAAAACTGAGAGGTCTGGGGTCCTGAAATAAAGTGATTTTTTAGCAGGGAATATTTCGTGTTTATTCATGGACCCTAGAAATTTTAGGGAACTTTAATGTTAATATGGCTGCTCTGAAGAACTTGCCCTCCCAGATCTCCATCTCAAAAACCTCTGTATTCCTTGAGTCCAGACTCACATGGGATTTCCTGGGTTTTCTTTCCTCTGTTTTGGATAAGTTGGCTTTTTGCCCTCTTCTGATCACTTGTCCAACAGTGGAGAAGAATTCCTGCCAGGTGAATGGATGGGTTTTGCAGCTGCATGGCTATCTCATGTCAGACAGGATCACACCTTGAAGTAGCTGGTGTTCAAAGGTGTTATTTTTGCCCTCTCACCATTGTCCTTCTCAGCCATGCCTAAATGCAACTGAATTTTAACATCTGGAGGCCAAAATATATTAAAAGCCAGATTCACCTAGGAGGAAGAAGCAAGCTCTTTTAGCAGCCCAAGAGACCTAACTGATGGTCTGAGAGGGATGTTTCCACCTGCTACAACATGTACAATTATTTCTGGATTTTCAGCCTTGTTTTCATTCATCTGTGGCAATACCCTGGCATTGTGTTCCCATGTAGAAGCAAGAAAAACTATGGTGAACTCTCATTTAGCATCTCTCTGGGATCCTTTCCTAATGAGCTATCCTAAATGCAGGAAAACCGGTCCAGCTACAAAAGGGACAGGTCGCAGTAAAAATCAAAATGCAGCCCAGCTTCTAAAACACACCTGATCTAAGATAGGCCTGGCTCACATGTAATGCTAAACCTGGCTCAGAGCTTTTACTCTGTGGATGGAAGTGAGTGAAGATGAAGCCTGAGTAAGAGACAGGCTGACCGTGCTATGCAGATGCCTCATGAATGTCACCTTGCTCAGGGCAACCTCTCACGTGCAGGATCCCAAGGGGAAAACAGACACTACATGATGACTGTAGGGAACTACTAAGATTAAAACAATTAAAACAACAAGAACAAAACAAACATAATGGGACAAAAACTGACAGCAACTGTTCCAAAGAAACACCACTGGATGGAAAATCAAGCATTCCTCCTTTGCCATTAGGCCCATAAGAAATTTGTTCTACATGCAGCTGGGATGAAAAAGAGGAAACGGAAAGAAATGTTAGGAAGTTTTGGAATCAAGCCTAGCAGAGGGATGTTTGAGCTGCAAAATTAAAATGATTGATGCAATTTTCTTTTTTGTTGTTTACTTTTCTTAAAAGTATGATAGATGGCTCCTTCACATGCCAACAATTACAAGACAGGTAGGGTGTTCCCATTTGTTTGTTTTTGTAATATCAAAATTAGGACACAAGATTGATGTTTAAATAAATAAATAAATAGAATCAGCTCTGTATCCTAATTTCCGTATTTGCAAGACAGAAAACAAACACCGGAGAGGGTGCAGCAGAAAACATCTCAAAGCTGTGAGAATATATCCACTTTCATTTGGAGGGCCACAAGTCATTTCAGAGCCTGAACCAGATTGAATGCAAGAACTGCCTTCTGGACCACCTGCACTGCATTCATGAGCTTCTCTAAAGATACTGCTAATACGCTAAGTGCTGAATCTAATTTGAGCTGACTTAATAAATGTAATAATCAAAATCCTTGGGCCTCATCCATTACTGGTTGATACATCTTTGATTCTTTGGGCTGGCTTTGGCTAGGGAGCTGTGTGACCAGACAAATCCATCAGCAAATGCTTAGCTAGTTTCTAGTAATCCAGAGATGAGGGATTAAATGTTGTTGCTTTGCGTTATGTTAGTAAGCGAGTATAAGGCCATATGTATGATTTTTGTCAAAATATTTTGATAAAAATAGGTTCAATAAAGAACTAAATCAGTTGGAGCATCATTCAGATTACTTAAAGCTATGGCTTCTGAAGATTTACTAGTCCCACTAAATCCTTACAACTCATATTCCTCATGATTGTAATGTGAGGAACTTGCATGTCTGCTGCCAGAAGGAACCACACCTCTGACGTGACTCAGATCACCATCCCAGTTTGCAGACTCTGGTAATGCTGCTCTGAGTAGGTCAGTTTGCACGATGCACTTTGCAGGGGGCCAGATCACGTCCACGAGTATGGTTGTGTGCAGTGCCCAAACTCTGCTACTAACTCAGATATGGGTCGGTACTTTTTAAGGGTTATTCTTTTTAAAGGAAGGTCTCTAAAGATATTTCACATGACAGTAGGCAAAGGCATGTGACAGCTGCAGGTCTGGGCTCAGAAATGCAGGGTATGTGCCCCTTTGGACTTGCCATAAATTTGGTGCCTGCCAGGATCTGAATTGACTCAGTGAATGAAAATGCACACATTTTGCAGGGCTTTTTCAAAACTGGCTTCCCACCCCTTCCAAACAGCATTTCATTTTAGGAAACACCAAAATGCGTTCCCCATGAGAACTCCCTCTGCAAGCATGGATCCAAGCCAGGGTGATACCATACTCTGCAAAGCTGTGCAGTTCACATGGCACAGGATGAGCGTCCTTTCCGGATAATGCTCTGTGAAACCAATGGTTACACCACAGCAGCCCCCCTGCCATCACCTAATACAGCAGACACATTCATAGCACGTGGATCAGCCAGGATCCAGTTTCCAAATGCAGGGCTTGAATAATTAGATGTTCCCATTGCTGCTCAATGGGAGCTGGGCGTTTTACTTCCCTGCACATCACGTCCAGTTTTCATATCCCTTTTCCTCCAGCTCTCCCACCTCCTCGCCCCAAGCTTTTGTGATTAACATGGCAATGGAGATTGGACTGTGTGCATACATTGATTTTCTGGCTGGTTTGGCAAAAGAAAGCAAATCCAAGCTACTTACCTCAGCGCAGAACCCTTTGGTGTTGCAATGCCATAGCCTTTGGAGTCCAAGTTACCTCCCACCTTCATGGTGTCACAGGGCTTCCGCTGCTCGATGTACTCGTTCATCGTGGACTCCAAGAGGTAGGCATACTTCCCTTTCGACTTCCTCACCCGGATCATCCCCTCTTCTGTTGTCCTCACAAAAACGGAGGGTTCAGCTGACTTCATGTACGTCCACATCTTCTCAAACACTGCTATTTTGGATCGCTGTGTAGGATAGAAGAAACCCAGCAGAAGCATTAGCAGAGGTTTAGGTGTCAGCTGAGATTTCCAGCTTGAACTAAGTACATACCCACATATCGGATGGGCCAAGGAAGGCAAATGGAGTAACGGGATGTTAATGAACCTCCTGCCATTTCTGCACCCAGGCCCAGATTAGCCCTCGATTTCTGCCACATACTTGTGTATGGCAATTGATTTTGTGGATCAATCCAATGGCAAATCAAGCTGGAAATCAGGAGATGGTTTCATTTGGAGTTGCTCAGAGTAGCTACTTGGTAACATGGGGAAGTACATGGATATTCCATATTTGTGCTTACAATTGCAGAATATCACATGTACTGGAGACGCTGCCAGCCTTCTGAGCAGCACAGGGAAAACTGGATTTTTGCTCTTCTAAGGACAAGCTCAGCACGTCCCAAGATAGTAAGGGGAAGTCAGAGAAAAAACCAGATCTGAGCTGAGGATGAGAGTGGACAGGCCTGGAGGACTTGTCAAACAAGAGGCTAATCAAAATGTTTGCATTAAATTTTCCTTTTTACCCTAAAAAATTCTTTAGTGGAGCCAGCTTCCAGGGTCCCATAGGCGATTTCTGTCTGCTTAGCCAAGTCCTCTGCACTCTCGATGGGAGAAACCATCCTTTCCACGGTGAGGAAGGCAGCCAGGTTAGCTGTGTAGGAGGATATGATGATCAAGGTGAAGAACCACCAGACGCCACCGACTATGCGGCCGGAGAGAGACCTGGACAGAGAGAGGAGAGTCAAAGAGGAGGAGTGTGAAGGTCCAAAAGGTGCAGCTTGCTCTTGCATGCCCATCATTTACCCAGGCATTTACCCGAAGTCACATTCTCCAGCCACTTCCAGGGAAGTCAAAGGTCTGTCTCAGTTCTTAATCTACTTTTCAAGGTGTCAATGTAATTAGAGGGGGGATAAATAATTCACAGTCAAAAAAAAAATCAGCAATAAACTGATTGAATTTGCTTTGATTTTGAGCTCCTTCCACAGTATATAATAATATTAATAATAAGACATGGAGATGACTACAAGGAAGCTCTAGCCCTGCCCAGGGCAATGCCCATCCAAACATCAGCTCTGGGGAGGTCTGTATTGTGCCATGTACCCACAGCGGGAAGGAGCACCAGCATGGAGACAGATCAGATATACAGACCAACTGGGATCACTAGGTCAGCTCCTCTGTCACCTGAAGTTTAAAAACCAAAACTCTGTCTTTTTCTGTAAGACATACTGAAGCTCAGAGAGGAGCTACGGCCTTAATGAATAATTTGCTTACTGACATTCATTGTTTTGTATTCAGCATATGGTTAGGCAAGATGTTCACAATAACGCCTTAAAATCTAAGTATTTTGCACTCACTGCAATTACACAGCCAATTATCTGTAACCATTGCATAGTTTCAGAGGAAAATAAGTCAAGCAGGCATTAATTTATATTAAAATATTTTGAAATAATTTTTAAGAGTGGAGGATAATTTTAGAGTGATGTCAGTATTCATGCATTCTGTCTAAATTATTTATATGCTCCTTCTCTAGATGCAGAGCACTGTCCCAGACAGAAGGTAACTAACTTACAGTGCTATTTGATAAAGCCAGACAGTCTGACTAAGGAGGACCTGCCGGTGAGAAACATCGTTTACTTCTTCATGGGGGACCATGTCTCAGTGTAGCCTTTCTGCTGACTCGAGTCACTTCACAGAAATATTCTTTATCGGATGGTAACAGAGATATCCCAGTCCGGCTAAGGGCACTGCACCAGCTCATGATAGTACATGCTATGCCATATCTGGATCTGCGTGAAGCCTTGGGTCCAGCTGCTATGGTTTACTGTGCTTTAATACGACTTGACAAACAGACCTGCATGCTCCGTTGGTTCATTGAGGGAAAAAACACATCCTGCTAATCACTGAAATTAGAGCTGGAAAGAGACTAAACCCACATATGCCACCAGTTGCACGACTTACCTAGGTTACACCCTTCCAGTTTGTCCAGTCTGTTTTTAAACACTGCTGATGTGAGGGCAGCTGCTCCCGCAGACATCACCTCATCTCCCTGTTTAGATCAACCCACCCTGAAATCTCTTTAGTCAAAACTCTTTGAGATCACTTCCCAGCAGAAAGCAGGCACAGCAACGGAGCTCACGCACGCAACACACGGGGCAGAGCAGAAAGCACGTGGTTTAATATGTGGAAATAAGATCCATCCCACCACATGTGCTGTCAGCCCCACGCTCCTGGGGAATGATCACAGCAGCTTTCACTCGTGCCAAAGAGCAACTGCAGGAAACATGGCTGCAAGGGATTGCCACGACAGAAAGGACAAGCAGTGTATTTTACAGCTGTGATTGAAAGAACTTCTATGGTTAGAGATGGGTCAGGCTTTCCTCTGCACGAGGACCTCATTTGCAAGCACAGCCTCTGCCCTCCCCTCTGGTTTCTTCTTCCATGGGCTTTTCTGAAACTGGGCAGCAGAGTCCATCTCACCATAAACCCAAGCTCAGTGAATTACTTGGAAGAAGCACTTCTCAAGGTTTTTCAGGGAAGTCTACAGGACCCATCTCCAAGGTGACACTATAGTGAGTTCACAAATTCTTTTCTTAATCATCCAGATCTTAAAAAACACTAAAGGTAGGACAAAGAAGAATTTTTCAGGTCTGCAGCCCACTGGCATGGTTTCCAACCATAAGCTATATGCTGGTTACCCCATCCTGCGCTGTCTCATGCAAACGTCCTCCTTCATTGGCAACTGCAGCAACATGGCTGAGCAGATCGACAGTCCCTCATCCCAGATTACTTTCTTTTTATGCTTCCCCATCACTGCCAGCCAGAGAGGGGGATCAGAGGTTTGTTGTGGGAGTGCTGGATGTTGTGGGAAAGGCAGGCAGATGGGCATTGATCTTCTATCCTATCTTTAACTCTCTAAGAGAGACATGCTCACCAAACAACCTCTGGAGTTCAGAAGGGACCTCCAGGGATGATTCACCCCATCTATCTCAGGTCGGGAGGAAGTCCCTCTGCAGACCTCCCTCTCTATTGAATTTTGAAGGAACTAGGAAGACTAGGTTGGACTAAACAGCTAATTTTTAAGTAGCTAAAGTTAGGTGAGATAAATGTGACCATCGTGCTTCCCATCCGTGGAGAATACTCAGCCTGCAGGACTGTCAGCACAAATGACCTTACCTTTTGTTTCATATTTGGAGAGGGACTGGGAAGGGAAGCAGCTATGGATTCAGCTCACACGTCTTCAGATTGATGGGCAGGAAAAAAAATACCTGTCTCTAATTAGTCTGGATGATGCGTGCTCAGGGAAGGAAGTGCTCAGAAAAGGCACAGAGGCATTAAACAAAAGTAACCAGATAATGTGAAATACAACAATCTCTGCTGATGAAGGCCACTTTGAGCTGGCAAAATCCATTTGCATGGCAAATAATCACATTCATCTCCAGCTGGAAATTATACAGCCTTTCCTTCCTGACGAAGCCGGGATATTTCTGTGACTTGTTTCAATCCCTTCAGCAGCAGTCAGCCGGATTCCTGCCTCTAGACCCTCGATATCCTGGTGATATTCATTACTGTTTTATCCCACGGGGGCTGCCTGCTGTCAGCTGCAGATGGCTTATGTTTCCCAGCTCCGCACCTGGCATTGACAGCATGAAAAAGTAACTATGGGGTATTGAGACTGGGAGATAACAAGGAGGGTTGGGGAAAGAGGGAGAGGGGCTGTAGCTTCTTTCCCATGGGAACCAGACAGGACAGGATGCATGTCTGTATCATGCATCAGCCTCATCTGGGCTGTGTCTGCTGCTGGTGCTGGTCATTTGTTCTCATGACATGAGATGCCGTGAGGAGGTAAGTCCTCGCTCTCATAAACTGTGGAGGAAAGGAGAGGAGATAAACAGCTTGCTATGGCTGCCAGCATGGCTAGGGCTTCATGTGCATGATGTTTTGTTGCAGACACTGCTAATGGGCAATGTTTGCCCTCATTGCTAGATTGACTTGGGAGCTAGAAGCTGTGAATCTAAACTGCAGTAAACACACAGCAGAGAAAACACTCAGCAGAAGGGCTCTACAGGACATCGTCCTTTTGCTCCATGGTTGTGCAGCATCTAACACAAGGGAGCGCTGGCCAGTGATGAAGGCTCTTGAAGCCTAGTGCAATACAATAAAAGGTATAATAATAGTCATGATGAAACATAGAATCGTTATGGTTGGAAGAGACCTCAAAGATTATCAAGTCCAACCAAAACATCACACAAGCAGAAGTGATTCCACTTGACATTCCCACGGCTCAATATCAGCGAGCACAAGTTAAACAGAACAAGTTGGATTTCTCTGGATAACCATATTGCCTACTTAGATTTTGAGCCAATGCCTGTTACTGCTTACCAGCGCAAGCGATTGGAAAGACAATATCCATTACAATCTTGTCCTGTTACTTCTGTAGACCAAGCAGGACAGCAGCAGTGCTACCATCATGGGACACATTTGCAAAAGCGCCTTGTAATTTAGGAGATAATGTCCCATTTCTAGAAGCGACTTCAACACTAGAGAGCTAAAAGCCGAATCAAAAGCCAGTGGGACTTAGAGTTATGTTTATGCTCTAGTAAGAGCAGTCAGAGAGGAGTAGATATACCCTGTACTTTTAAGTCACTTTGAGGTTTTGAAAATCTCACTCCACAGCTAGACAACAGAAAACGACCTTCCACTTGACTAAGAAATGTTCTGCAGCTTGAGCCCTAGCTCAAGTTCATTTCTCTTCACTAATGGGCAGTATGGGGTTTAAATTCTCTTGGATGGAGAATTTACAAGTCCCCATACCCATCCAAGCATAACATGAAGGCAATCAGCTCTCTGCTGTGTGGAAACGAGTTAGTGACTCAGTCCTCTGCACAGCTAAGGTGAGATGAAGCACACTGGTTAGGACTTTAAAGATATGCTAAGGTACAGATGTTTGGATTTGTCTTATTTGACCTCTGGATTTATTCACATTCATTATCATAGTAATACTTGTGAATAGCAGGATCTAAAGAAATTAGAATAAAATAAGCAAGGATAACAGTGAAAGTGGCTTTAATGAATGGGTAATTCTGGGATGCAGAAGGGGATGAAATAGCTAGATAAACTAGATTGTAGATTTTTCAACCTATATTATTCCTTCTGGACCTACAGCCATCTTTCCTACGCAATCCAAATTAAGATCTCTTGGTTTCTTCTTCTAGCCCTGCCTGTGACGGCTAAAATCACCCCCCCTCCCCCGTCCTCTCCCTGACTTGGGGTCCTGCCTGCCCCTCACAGACCAGTAGTAAGAAGGGCGTGCTCCTTTCCAACATTACCCTTGCAGGAGTAAGTAGTAAATACTCTGCCCTCGTTATCCACGGTGCACAATCTACTTAAAACTAGAGCTGGCTGGGAACCAGAATCTCAGTGCTGTGGGAAATTCTGAAATTGTAAATGAAACCTTCATAGTCTCAATCGGAATGAAAAGATAACGGTTGCAAATGTCCTCTAAAAGTAGCATTCCGAAAATGGTTGGTTTGGGTCCATCCAAGCTTTTTATTTTTCTACTACTGAATGTTTCATTTCTGAAAGGTTAAAAGGTATAATTTTAACATGGTAAACAATTTTGTTTCTGCTTTCTCATTACAAATAATTTTTTTTCATCTTTTGTAATACATTAAACCCTTACCTACCACATGTATAATTTAAAAGATAATTCTGGAGTGTGCTATTTTATATCTATCTAATGGAAAAACTGCAGATGACCAAGCTGAAAATAATCAGTTTGATTTTCTTACTCAGATGACTTTTTTTTTACCTTTCCTTGCAAAATCAACTGCATTTTGCCAGTAGAAAAGAATTGTAAGTTCCCGTTGTTCCGATGAAGTGATGTGTTTTAATATTCTAGCCCTAGCATTGATGGATTCTTCACAGAAAAAAGAAAATCATGCAGCTATAATCTCTTATTTCTTAAAACAAAATGCAATCCTTGATCAAACAATTTGCTCTTTGATCTTATCCCTTATGGAAGGTAGGAAAAGCTGACAGGAGTTTGCCTCTGCTTTGCCATCTTATTAGAAGAGCATAATACATTTTTGCGAAAAACATTAACAAGATCATCAGAAAATATACAAAAAGTAAACCTCATTGGAAAAACTGTTCAAGCACCATCTCAGTTCTCTCCCACTTCTCCCTTCCCCCTCCCCAAATCCGTTTCTTATGGAGAATTACACCTAAACTGACAGTGTGTTAATTAGAAGTGCAGATCTGGGATTCTAAAGCCATAGTTGCTTTGGGAGGATTTCCCAGATTTGCTGTTAAATTCAATTCTAATAAAGGCTCACTTAGTCAATTGACATATTTGTCACTGAATGAATTTATGCAAAACTGTTGAAAGAAAAGCTCTTATACGCCTGTTCTACTGATTGTGGGTCAAATCCACTTTTGGTCTTCTACCCACACAGATCCTCTGATCTCCGACACTACTCTGCTAATTTGATACCGACTAGATAATTTCATGGGTCTATCTGAAGATTGACTTGGTAGTGGATTAGTCGCAAACATTTTGCTCCAGTTTTGCTCTTATTTTAAACAAATTTTCAACATTAAACTCTGTCAATGTGAATGAGCTTTGCTTTTTCTATGTGTCACAGACCATCTGGCACGATTGGTCTCACCGTTTTATCTCCGACCCTGACATGAACCCCAGATTTGCTTGAAAAGTCTGTGAATAGTCATAGATAGAGTAACAAACTGAGCGTGGGGTTGTGGAGCTGGGAACAGCTCTGGGTGCATCCATCACGCATATGCTGAAAAGCTCTTATCCTCTTATGCTCTGCTATGCCACGGATAGTTTTGAATAAACTACCAGCTGATGTCATGAAATTGGAGGGATTATAATGCATGCTTCTCTGTCCATGCTACATTATTAATTTTCTTGCCATCATTAGTTTGCATTTACTTATTATTGAACCCTACCTCCTGGTACAAGGGTCTGGAGTCCCAGCTCCAGTGCTGGGCTTTAACACGGAGTATCAAGAGTGCCCTTACAAACACAAAAGAATGTTTTCTATTGACATTCTCATCTACCTCTCCCAGCAGTACAAATTCCTTCTTCAGCTCCCCTCACAACTTTTCTACAGAGGTAACAGCTGCATATTTTACTTCCCTGTGGATAACATCAATCAGTGAGACAGGGTAAGAAAGCTGAGGGTGCATGTGTACTGGGAGTTCAATGCTGTCTCTCTCCTGCTTTTCTTTTTCTAATTTTTGCTTTAAAAAAAAAAAAAAAGGGAAAAAAATTGAGAGCTTCTTCACTTTTGTATATGGGCTGGAGATCTGCTGTTTCTCATGTTTTCAGGCAAACCATGCCAGCTCATCCAAACCCCAAAGCCAACATGCTGGAAGGAGGCAATATGGATTGCAGAATCCCAGCAGAACTCCTTTTAAGAAGGGGCCTTGGGGTCACTTGCTGTGTAAATATTGCAATGACTGAACATATTGTCTGCAAATATGCAGAATCTCCCAGATTCAAGGGGAGGATGTATATCTGTGAGGCTTTAATTATAAGTCATAGTTTATTTACTGTTTCTTTCTGCCTAAGCTAATGGTCTTGGACAGCAGTATATGGTCCCTCTCCTACCGTTTCGTCTCTTCTTTTGCAGAATATGTTGGCACTTTTTTATTCAATTTCCCTTTAATGGGCAAAACCTCTTTCTAAAATGAGTTTTCCTGCTTAGTCAGAAATGCATCATGCCACTTGTGGCTCTCCAGTCATTGGAGCTTGGATTGCTGCAGTGCTAAGTATAAGCATGACTACACGGAGCAGCTACGTGCTGTTTTCAAGACATTCACTTAGCATTTTGACAGGCAAGAGGTACCTAACGGCCTAATCAGAGTACTAGCATCCAGGAGCTCTTTTTTTTTCTTCATTGGGAAGCCCTGACACTTTACGGCATCCCGGACAGCTTTCTTCATCTTTCTAATTCAGTTTCTAGCTGTGGGAGAAGAGGATGAATCACATTTATGAACTTCACCTGGGTGGGTGGCTTGAAGGGTTGGTCACCAGGCGGAATTTACCTCTAGGCTGCTCTGCCCACCTCCCCTTCCTGAGATGCTAAATCCCAGGAGGCAGCATCAAATGGGCCCAGCTACACAGGGGGTAATTTATGTACTCAGTAGCAGTATGCAGGTTGTGCCCTCCTGTGGTCCTCAATGGACACAAAATACAGCCTGCTGATACGCAATCAACACAACTCACCTGCTCAGCTAACAAAATACGGTGTTGGAAGCACCAGATGCCAAGCAAACATGGACTGACAAGGGCAACCAGCCCCCCTCAACTGCAGCAGGACCCATGGTATAAAAACACTTCTACGGAGCAGAACTGCAGAACTGAGGTATGTCCTTCACACGAGGGAGACAACATCCCTGAGCAGTCAGAACTGGCTGCTGAAATGAGATGCTTATTTGTAAAACTGCAGGATAATACAGCCAAATCTTCTAGAAGGCTGCTAAAAAACACTGTAAAGAAAGGGCTAGGATTGAAGGATGAGGTGAAACCCTAAGAAAAAATAAGTGTGGTTGAAAGGCAGAACAGATAGATCCAAAGAAACACATTGTCATCCTCTTAAGTACAGGCACAGTGTGCCTCTCCATGTTGCAATCCAAGGTAGTTTAAGGCATGACTGTTTAGACCGTGGTTTGCTGAGAAACACGTGGTCACCTTGGGCTGCTTGGCAGCTCTGGGGAAAGGCAAAGTCATACCTCTTCTGCAGTTTTGCCAGCTTTTGCTATAAGGAAAAAAAACCCAACTCTCATCATGCCTTTGAGCAAAAATTTCACTGTAAAAAAGGCTCTTCACGTATTTTTCTCACTTTGGTGACATTTGTTCGCTTTGCTGAGAGAAAATCACAAGGTGACAAGCATAAAATTTTGTCAGAGGCAGTCGTTGGAGCGCCCCAGGAGATTCATTACTCAGGAACTTCCTCAACATCAGGTGGCCCCAAATTTAACAGCGCTCATCCTTCTTTTTAAACAACGGCCTATTCTGCCAACGTCCTTTGCTGTGTTGTTAGATATCATACGCGCTCCCTCAGTCTCTTCTTCAAAGTCTGCTTGATGAAAAAGCTTTTTTTTCCCAAAGATTTAATATACTTCGGATTATATGCTACCAGTTATTCATTCTTCTAAGATCCTCTTTAACCACCTACCTGTGTTCACAATTTAGAGCTCCATTTCTAAGACTTCTGGGCAATGTTACAATAACCTAGTTCAGATGTCTTCCAGGGTGCCTTGCCTTGTTTCTTTTAGCTCTGTTTTTTTGTCTATCTTTTGTCAGATTTCCCAGTCTGACGAGACAAAGGCCTTTTCTGGGAGGAGAATATTTTCTGCACTGGAAGATTTTCACTCTGAACAATATTCCCAAATATTCCCTTCCTTTTCTCTCTCATTTCTAATTTAAAATGTGATCCCTCACCAAGACTGTACAAGTTACATTTTCTCTGTTTTCACCTTTGAGCCTTTTTTTTTCTATAAGGGCATACTCTGTCCCTTGAAGAAGTGGTGAGGAATGAGTCTGGTCTCCCTAGCCAGTGTTTTTTAGAAGAGCTTTATGTGCACAGGAGAGCCTGTCTTTTAACATTAAAACTCCCAAACTGCGAAGGGAAAACATACTCAGTGTTTCTGCTGCCCCTGTTTCACCTGCTAAGATCCATTTGGTGATTTTTTTAAAGAGCTGCCCTCTTTCTCTGTTTGCCTCTCTTCAACCTGAGATCTCACTTCTTATTGAGAGCTTCAAGAAATGGGAGAGAAGAGAAAATTAATCCTATGAGAGAGCATCATGTATGCTTGACTCCTGCAGCTGGGCCCTCGTGGACCCTTCTTCACATCTCACACCTATCCACAGTGTGCACGTACTTATTTTTACTGCTTTTCCCTTTCACCATATGAGGACTCATCTTCTCCCCTCTTCCTTTCTACTCCTCTGTTCACACATTTGCCTCCTATTACTTCTCATCAGACTGTGTTGGAAGAATTCATTAGTGTATACAACATGCTTTGAAGTTGTCCAAATAACGGTGATGTAACACTTTTGCACTTCTATAGGCCCTTTTATCTGAAGATCAAAGCAGTAAGTTATGATTACCAGGATTGGAGTATTGCTGCTTAGCCTTTGGATCTAAGGGTAAGCAGCAACTCTTCTGGGTAGGCATTAATCAGAATTACTGGATGATTTTATTAAATAGATTGAATGCCATAAAGTACGCTGTTGCTTAAAGAAAGGGGTGCGTACATGAGCTGTACGCCCTTTCCTACCATTTGATGATATGAATCAGGTGGCCTCTGGCTGTCACTTGGCACCTTTGACCCAAGTGACAATGAAAGAAAGACCAAAACACCATCATGGAGGACTTCCGAGGTGACTCCATGCTCTGCCTCCTCAAACTCCAGACTCCATCCAAGCACAGCAAGGCTTTTGCCCCTGTTTCTTAGCATGACCCACATTTTGCTTTTCCTAATTACTCCGCTTCATCTAGCCTTTCACAATGAATAATCTAACACCTCTGTCCTATTTCAATACATCTATCTTTGCCTCCTCGCTGTTTTGGGGTGCTACAAGGGACACTGCTCCCTGTATGTACAGATTCCTGAACTCCTGAAGAGGGAGTACAGTGCTTCCCCAGTTACCAGGACAAGTACCTGGGATGAAATCTTGGACAAAAGCAGAATAGGAACAATAAATCTCAAACTCAAGTGGAATAAGAGAGGTACTCTGAGCCTTCCAGTGGAAGGCCATGAGGTTTTGAACAGCTCTGGGGATCAAACCAGCAAAGAGCAGCTGTGGATGCTCTGTGTGTTGTGAGCCAGAACAATCTGAATGGAGGGGTTCAATGCTCATTCGACGGTGTATCCAGAGAGTGTGTACATGATAACCTGGTGCTGATAAAAGTGACGTACAGCATACGAAACAGTTATTTAAGCAGGGCTTCCCATCTTAGCTACAGTATGTTTCTGGAGTGCCAACATTAAAGCAGTGTGTGACAGCTGGCCTTGCAGAGGACACCACTTCAGGGAGATGGAGGTCATTCAGCTCCTCACACCCCTTATTCTTTGATAAAAACACTTGGCAATCGACCTAGCTATTAGGAAGACACAACCATGCGCAGTCCTGACTGCAGCTCAGAGAATGTCAGACCCCAGCTGAGCCGACTGCTCAGGGATAACAGGTTATCAAGAGGGAAGAAAATGAAAAGAGAAAGGGTGTTTCTCTTACTGATTGAAAATCGGCAAGTTGGAGTACAGCGTAATAGGGAGTCCCTGGAGCCTCAGAGGCGCTCCTGCCGGAGTCACGGAGAAGGCTATAAATCTCAGAGGCACCCCTATAAATCTTAGTGCCACTCACAATCCTGAGCCAGTGCACAGCATTAGAAACACAAGCAGCACGTGCCATTTCCATGTCAGAGATGCCCTAACAAAACTTCCCAATAGATTAAAAAACTGGGCAATGCACTTTCCCCTCTGCTATTTTTAGCTTTGTTTTCAACCAAAAATATGAGAAACATTTAATTAGTCCTGAAGAAAGAGATTGCAAATATATTTTTAGCTTAATAAATCTGCTTTTGGATCAAGTGTTTCACTTCTTATTTTAAACACAGCTGGTGAAATGATTAGGATATCTGTCACTCAATGGGGGGACTTTCAGCTAATTTCTTGCTGTCCCCCAGCAACCTCAATGGTAAAGGCCTGAAGTCAGAGCTGTGGAAGAGTGACTAGACATGCCTGATAGGGAAACCATCCTGACGAAGTGGCTTGCAGATCAGTGGAGGAAACATTCATCACCTCTGCAGCATTTACAAATTTCCAGATGGCAGAGCATAGAAATTCAAAAAACTAACTTTTCCTTTACAGATGAAATTGCATTTTCCCAACAATATTCTCTCAGTTGGTTATTTCCTTCTTTTGAGTCCTTTGTATCCTTCAGCATTTTTCCAAATGAAAAAGGGGATAGCAGGGACAACTATTTTAAAAGAATTTTCATTTTCCCCTGGCTGCCACATTTTGGTTGCCATGGAAGTGCGCAAACTCCAAAGGGGACTGTTTAGTTAGATATTGTGCAATTTGTCAAGCTGCTCCTCTGGTGAGTCACTTTCCCCAGTTAAGTGCATTTTAGAAATAAGTGTGGTCATCAGTTCCTGGTGATTTGCAAGTACTGCTGTTACCCTGTGACCTGAATTTCCTCTCCCTGGGCATAATTAACTCTGCCGGGTAGAGATAATTGCAAAATCATTTGGTACACTTTTAAAAGGAAAGAAGACTTTTCCAGAAGTTGAAATCCAAATTTTTTACTTTTATTCTTAAAGACCAACCTCAGCTCACCAGTTCAAGCAAACTGCCAAAAATAAATGATCCTGAGCTTTGTTCCCACGGACAAGCCTCCAAGCCTCCCAGATTCATCCCATGTTGGCGAAGGAGTAAGGATGCTGAACCAACCTTGCTCCCAGCCTGGCTTGGCTGCCTTATTCCCCAGGGCACTCCCAGCATGAGCTGCAGGTTGCATATGCTCCCCAAGGAAACAACAAACTGTTTATTCCTTCATTGCAAAAATATGCCCTTTGTCTTGAGACTGCGCAGTGAATCCAACTGGCAGTCAGCAACCTGGTCTCTAGGAACAAGCACACCATCATCTCCCACATCCCCAAAGAGGCTATAGCAAGCCCTGCCAGTGAGCTCCGCTCCATCACCTCAGACCTTCCTATGCAAACAATGCAAGGAAAAAAAAAAAAACGAACAAATCTTTCCTCATTGCTTGTGGGACTCCTGCCTTGGGAGAGCTTGCACAGCTCTCCAGTGACTCTCCAGGACAAGTTAAGTCCTCTTTAAGGTTATAATGGGTCCCGCAAGAACGGCACCAGAACTATGCATCAGGCCAAAAAGACAGGCAGATGCCTGGAGTGTTGGAGAAGACGCCTACTGAAATCAAGAAGAGTCACCAAATAAACGCCTAGGCTCAGCCTTCATTTCAGGAAGGAATTAAAATCCTTTTAGTTGCTAAATGCAGCTGGTTCTAATTTCCCTAATTCTAAATTTTTAGCAAAATAAGTACCCTGCAAATGTAAGCTAACAAAGGACAGAACAGAACAAATTCCCTTGAAACAACCCAAATCAAACCTCTCACTAAAAAAGAGAAAATTTTTGTCCTAACCAATTTCTGATTTAGATCTTGTCTAAAACTGGATAAAATCTTTCAGTACCAGCAACATCCTGATGAAATTTAAAAGTGCTGCTATTTTTCAAAATCTCTAGAGGCTAGTTTAGGAAAAAAAATGTCGACGACTTGTGGAGCAATTTTGCTGTTATTTCTACCAGCTCTGTGGCTGAAGTCTCTGTGACTTTTTCAATTGATCTAAAAAGAAATGTAAATAAACAGGAAAAATAGCAGAAGAAAATGTTCAGCATTAATTACAGGTACGTAATAAATACCATACTTGCTCTTCCGTAGACAAGCTGCTATGATTGAGTGCAACAGAAAGCCTGCAAAGGAGTGCAGTGAAATACACGCCTGGCTGCACACTGTATAGATCAGCCAGAGTACACTGTTTCCATGTCACTAAAAACAAATAATGATGTCCACAAGGTGCCTATAAATAATAGATTGTATCTATTGACTGGATAACAGCCAGCATTTATAACTCTCCCTCCCACCTCGGAGTGCATTCACTCATCATCTCTGCGAGCAAACCCCCCTAAGCAGCACATTCCCCCCGAGCCTGGGGGTCACTGCTTGGCATGTACCACTGCACCCTGCTCTGGCTCCAGGTCTGGACTCTGCAGGCAAGTTAAGACCCATTTAATTCTTTATCCCAAGCCAGCTGAAGGGTGGATGGCATCTTGGCATCTTGCACCATGTCTTGTCGCATACAGTAAACACCCACAGTCTTTAGGGCACACTGGTGTGGCCCAACTATTTCCCAGCAGTGGTCCCTTATGGCACCTTGCACAGACCAGCACAGAATCTCTTCCTTTCCAGCTCAGGCATCCCTGCTGATGCTCTTGAAACGTCCCCTGTCAAGTCTGGCATTCCCTCAGACACAAGCTGTGATGAAAGCTTCATCCATCATTTCACTTCCAGCGCAGGCTGACCAGGGCATCGCCAGCTCTGTTCTCAATCATGTAGATTATAATAAGCAATTTCAAGCTATGTTGTCCAGGTATTGTGACATGATACCCTATCGTGTCATGATAGGACTATGCATTTCCCTTCTACTCATGGTATGTTTTGATCTGATCCCAAAATATATGTGTTTTGTTTCCACAACACAGTATAAAGAGAGCCACCATGAAGCTGGGTTTATTTTTGGAGACCTCTGTTTAATTTTCCTCTGGCAGGGCACAAAGGATGGCTGCATTTACTGGGTGATACTGTGTGATATTTATCCTTCTGTCAAACTCCAGTGGGGAAAACAGTCCTATAGTCACTCAGCTGAGAGAAACTGTGTATATTCTATCTCAAAAGGAAGAATAAATGCCTTTCTGGAAGATCCATTTTAGCCAAATGTATTTCATTTTAGTCAAACATAAGTTTTCTGAGTCACAGGAAGAGTAACTGGATTAAATTTAATAGTCTCCAATATAGAGGAAGTCTCTTTTGGACTCAAACCATATGAAGCAACACATTTTGCGATAACAAAAAATAGAAAATCAAGCTAGGAAGCTGACAAGAGAAATACATATTTTACTCTCTGCTTTTTAAACCTTTTCATAACAATCAAATAATTTATTTTGTAGAAAATCATGGGGTAGATGAAAATTTCAGATGCCTCGTTTTGCTGCAGAGGAGGTCGGGAAGTCCAGACATCCTCTCGGTCTCCTTTTCAAAGGCCTCGGGTCCATCCTGAGGGAGGAACAGCAGCAAGGTGCTGGATGTTAGCGAGGTCCCACTCTCCACAGCTGCTACACACTGGGGTTATTTTGAGCTCTGAAGACAATTTATCAAATTACATTTCTGAAAAATGGTACAATATGAGTCATATTTACTTCACATTTCTCTTGCTGCAGGCTCTCGCTATTGGCTGCGGGATATTTATTACGGATGCCTGCTCTGAGAATCTCCTTTCTGGGTCTGTATTTCACATTTAATGAGTGCTTTTGCAATTTCATGACTATTTTCTCAAGTTAAGGTGGCACTTTGCAAAGCCTAATGGTTTATGGCCTGTTTCAGACTTCACTGATTTCTGCCCGTCACTATGTACATGAAACTACTCACAACTCCAAAATGTTGCTTCTCCCCCATTCTGCTGTGTATCAGCCAGTACTTTGAAAGCACAGACTTTAAGGGTAACGACAGGGACCATCTCACCTCAACCAGGACAAATTAGTCCATGTGGTAGCGACTGAACCATATCCAGTGGGGCCACTGGTCAGTGATGGTGCAGAAGGGGGACAGCATGCTCCAGTGGGAAATGTCCAAGAGCTCACAGCCTCCTTTGGTTGAAGCTATGTACCTACGATAGAGTCTTTCCATTTAAGGCTTAGCAGGGATGGATTCCTTGCTCATGCCCATGTTGCAGCATCCAAAGGCACAACATAGACTGCCACCGGCTCCAGCTGAGACTCTCCACGACTGGTTACTGCCTGGCCTTTGTCACGCTCATCCAGTCTATGCCTAGATATGAAGGCTTCAGAGCTTCAAGGACACCAGTCAGCCTCATGCCCAGCAGCCTCACTCCTTGGGAGATGAGGCTATGGGCACATAACCCACCGTGATGCTCTGTCTTGGCCATTCGCAGGTCTTCAAATTCATAGTGTATCTTTAAAGTGCTTTGTAGGTTGTGACCAGCATACTTTAAAGCCTGATTAAAGTTCTGGCTAGTAAGACTGTCCTTAAAAAGGACACCACTTTCCTTCAAAAGCCAATTTTTTTCTCTGTGGGGGACTGAAGTTCCCTGGGGCCTGGTCTGAGACTGAGGAACACACATTTGCAAGAGCAAGGAGCTGCTGCAAACCTCACCACCTGCTGTGCTGAGTGATGTGTCTGTGGTTTTGATCTTACATTTTTTTATGATAAATACATAGTGGCATATGCACTTAAAACAAGCATGCTCTGGAAAAAAAACAAAACAACAAACCTCCAGACAAATTTCCCCTACTCCTTCCCAAAACAAAACTGAAATAAACAACCCAAAACCTCTACAAAAACAAAATACACCCCTGCATTTGCTCCTTTCTGCTGGGGAGAGAATGACAGAACAGATGTATAACAGAAGCTATTTCTGTTGGTTAATACATTACTGGGGAGATGCTGAGAGATTGTAGTGATAAGTTTAGAAGCAACCATATAGGAAATATATTGGAATAGAGCAGATCCCCACCTGCCCACAATGTCGCTCTACCAAGCATTCATTCCTAAGTGATGTGTCACAGAAAGCCTGCACTAGGTTTGTGTGAAAAATGCATGTGAAATACAGAGTGCGCTCAGAGCCTTTCTGTACAACAACATCCTACGGAAATTCTCACTCTTCTGCTTCCTCCTTGCTTTCACATTTCATAGAAATGTTCCCCTCTGCTTGCAACCATCTTAAGGAGCTGTACTCAGAGTACTGGGAGTTATAAGAATTCCCATATTTCATTTCTCAGATTTTCTGTTCTTGCAAATATTTGTAGTCAGAAAGTGCTCTTGTGCTCCATGGGAAAATATTAATTTCAATGACACTGTAATTTTCATTATCAGGATGATCAAATTAATAACATTAAAATAACAATGACAGAATCATTCTCATTTCCCATTTCAAAGCAAAATAAAACAACACTTTGAAATGGTGATTCAAGGCATGTTGTTTAGCTAGAGCAAATCTTGTTGTTTGAATCAAAACCACTTATCTTTTCTTGACACTTTTTATTAAAGATGTTTCCAAATTTTCTATTCTGCAAAGTCTCAGCTTTTCACCTCTCCATGCACCTCCTTGGAACAGAAACTGGCTATTGTTCCCAAAGGAAGATATTTGCTTTCCTAAATAAGAATAATGACGACAAGAACAACAAGAATGAAATCACAGCAACCTGATCCTAACGCATGGGGCTGTGTTACAAGACAGCGATAAAGTTGAAATTCCCTCTGCTGGGAAGACTTTCTGAACGCTCTGCCTGGACTCCTAGTAATCAATGATGAGATGATAAAACATATTCATAAAAGCTGTCACTACCAAAGTGCCCTGCAGGCTCTTATTTCCTCGCTATCTCAAGCTCATTAATATTTGGACAAATTAGGATCCAATAGCCAACAAACTGCTGCCTGGCCTCCCCCTGCCATCCCACGGGAGCTGTGCTGAGCTGCGCAGAGTTATCTCCGCTTGCCAATGGAGCTGTACCTCCTTCTCGTCCCCTGAGCTTTGATGCCATCGCAGCATGCAGGAAATTAGCTTCCGCCTACTGTGTTCACCCACAAGACATGTATCTGAGGTAAAATTTCCTTTGAAGAGAAGGGAGACAAAGACCCAGAAAGGAAGGATGGGGAAAAAAGAAAACAAAAGGCCTCTTTGCTGTCTGCTTTTGTCAAAGCATCACTTCAGATGTCACCATGGCATGTAAATGCAGAAAATTCATATACTGCCTGTAAATCCATTCTTGTGACTGGCAGTACCTCTGGTTTGAGTCAAACCTGGCCAAAAATGTTCTTAGCCTAAACTGGGACAAGTGTGCCTCTCAGAGCTGTGGAGAGGGTGAACGACAGCTGTGTCCTGCAGCATCTAGCAGCATTGGTGCTTGACCTGTCCACATGCTTTCCCTCCAGCCAACATCCAGAGCAGATCTCTTGGGAGTGATGGGTACATACAATCCACATCTCAAGCCACAGCT
The DNA here is from genome assembly GCF_000690535.1 of Cariama cristata. Lineage (NCBI taxonomy): Eukaryota > Metazoa > Chordata > Aves > Cariamiformes > Cariamidae > Cariama > Cariama cristata. The sequence goes on from NW_009608923.1 coordinate 49,537, forward strand.
TGTGAACCCTTTTTCAGCCTCACAAACCCTAAGTACATTTGCCTCGGACACAAGACATTGGAGGTGTCAAAAACCTTATCCCTGGCTCACCTCTGATCCTGCCTCATGTGAATATACACATACCACAAGAAAGCTCCCTCAGTTATTACAGACATTACTTACTGGACATGTAATTTGTGCAAATAAGGAAGAAAATCTATCAAAGCCCTGCTTGTAGCTATTTGGTTCCTATGCTTTTAGTTCTTTTTCTTTTCTTTCTGAATGCCTTTGTATGAACAAGGTGTTGAGAAGATATGTGTATCATGGGCTCCTGCAATAGGCAAAATCTCAGTAACAATGCGTGTGTGAATATAGCTCTGAAAAATGAAGGAGGTATTTCCAGACATTATTTACAAATAAGTCTCTGCTTGTGTCTCTATCACAGATTTACATCTTCTGCATTTCATGCAGTTTTCCCGCCACCTTATATTGTGTCAGCTTTTCCAAGAAAAATTATCTAAAATTAATCCAAGGGTCATTCACCAAAAACTCCCTTTAGGAACCCTTTGGACTTTGGGTCCTACTGAACTTTTAGGCAGCAGAACTATTGACTGAAATGGGAACCAGAACGAAAATACAGTACTTCTCTGACCTTTCTAAAGGCCAATAAAACCACTTGGTGTGCTCCACAATGTTTGACACAGACCACATAACCTTTCACTGGGCACCTACTGTATTATTTCTCCCTACTTTACTGCAATTTTATAGCTTCCCTATAATGCTAGAATGATCCTGTTTCTAACAGCAACAAAATAAATGACTGACAAAAATTGATTGCAATTGGGTTGCTTTAGAAAATGTTGTTTGCATTTCTGTAAATTCCCTCAAAAGAACTCCCCAGGATAAATTTAGAATGGTATTTTTATGGCCTCAAGTTTGAGGTCCCAAGTTCATGGTTGTGAGACCTGTGAATCCTTGGATCCTTTCTGAATCTGTAACTGATTCACAAAACTACACTATGGTTCAGGAAAGAAGGTCAAAGAAGAACCTGTTCAACTCCAAAGCATGCAGAAGGATTAAACCACGTGAACTGCAAGAAGGTTTCTTGGGGAAGGCAACCCACCTTGGAGAAATATCACATCCTTGCTGCATGAAAGCTCCTAGGGAGAACCAGAGACTGTTGAATATCCCAAACTCATTCGTCTGGTCGTTGGCCGGCTGGTCCCGTCCTTCCTCAAATTCCTCAGTGTGCCACTCATAAGGGCTGAAGCGACTCACCAGGAAGAGGACAACACTCACCCCAATGTAGGCAAAAACAATGCACATCCATATCTCGTAAGCCAAAGGATCCAGAAAGGAAAAAACTCCTGGTTTGGACTTCTGAGGTTTTTTTATCATGATAGAGATACCTAAGCTCATGAACGGTTTGGAAAAGTCTATAACTTCTTCTCGAACCAGAGTGATGGTTAATGGTGCCACAGCCACATCCGCCCTCTGAAAAGGAGAGACAGAAAAGAGATTTGCATTCTGGGGATAAAATATACCTCCTAACTCCAGTTTATGTTCCCTTGATCTCTGTTTACCCCTGCTATCTCAGAAGAAATCAGACAAAACCAACTGCAAGAGAAATGTTAAAAAGGAGCAGCCCATAATATTGGTGGATTATTCCCATTTTAGCCCTACTGATTACCAGTTCTGTTTTGAAATCACAGCATTTTCTTTTTGCAGCCACCTAGCTCTTCTTGTCTGATTTATCCACTGATGTCACAGTCTGATGCAGATGATTTTTGCTAAAAGAGCATTATCATACAGACATCAAAAGAGGCAAGGAAAGGCCAATTGCCTGAAAAAGGATGCCAGGATGTTTACTTCCATCAGGAACTGCTTTTTGATTACATAACTGATGCAGGAGAAGAGGAAAAATGTTCCAGTGACACTGATGTGCACTCTCCACTTATTTTACAATCAGTCTTGAAAATGGAAAGGGAAATGCATTGAAATGGCTGTCGGCATATACTGTGGAGCTACCAGCAGGAGACAGATCATCCCCCGCTCCAACAGTGACACAGAGACTTGGGCACTGATGCTCCCTATGCTAATTTCCCCTTTCCCTTCAAGGGAAAATTAGACCCCTCTGAAGGATGACCTAAACACCACAGGTTGTGAACTACCAGACTGGACCAAGTTTAGAAGTGTAGAGTGCAGGTGTGTATCTGAGATGATGGAAATGAGCGGCTAGACGGAAAGCAGTCTAGTCCTGCCGTTCACTAGTCATATGCAAAGTGTTTGAAATCTTACCCTTCTTTCATCCTGCCATTATCATGCAAATATAAAACAGAGTAAAATTTGGAGATTCTACCCATGGGAAAGTTTGACCTTTCAATACTTGTTCTTCCAAAAATGGAAAGAAAAACAGTCTTGAAACTGTTGAAAGGAAACATTTTGACATTTCCATAGGCACAAAATGTGCTGTCCCTCCCTAAATTAAATTGTTTTACTTGGGCTGATTATTTGCATTATCAGAGCTGCAGTCCTCAAGACAGCTCAGGCTGACAGAAGGCAGGGATCCTTCTTACTCTAGGGCTTGAATGCGTTCGCAAGTACGAAGAGCTAAAGACAACGGATGAGGTTGGAAACTCACCCCATAAACAAGTTCTCCCACCATGCCGTTCCATGTTTTTGTGTCAGGGTCTCGGGCTCCGTACTTCCCATCTCTGACAATCTCCAGCCTGTAGTGGTAGCCAACATGCTTCGCAATCTCAGCAGCGAGCTCCACACAGTAGCCTTCATACCTCTCATTGCCTTCAAACTGGTTGGCGTTCTTCTTGAGCATCACATATGGGTCTTCCTGTCACAGAGAAGACCAATATTGAGCCACACTCCACATTTTAGAGATGCATATCAGGGGCTCAGACTAGAGCCCAGTGTGCAGCTTCTGGTCCCTTTGCAAAGGGCACAGTCAACACACACTGGGCTTCTTTTAGAAGGTAAGGAGTGTGATTTTTGTTGTGGCATTTTCTATTTATTCAGGCAGAATCTGTGTGCAGCTTCTGCAGTGATGGACCTGAGAGGAATGGAGTCGCTGGGGGAATCTGGGCAACAAACCTTTCAGTGCAGTTCTGCAAGGGATATTTAGTGCATCTGAGCTGTGAATTTTTGAAGTCACGTCTGCCTATGCAGGCACAGGCAGAATCAAATCTGCTGGGCAAGAGAGAGCCTTGAGATGTTTAACTCAGTTTGGGTATTGTGTCTTCTCTGTAGACTCACAGTAAGCATTCAACAAACAAGTTAGTAAAATTTCATGTTTCTGCAGGGTAAGCGTATACAATGACAGAATACATGATACCATACATTATGGGGTACCTATTATTCCTTCATGATTACAGTGGAGATTTGTTTTTAAAGCTATGATTCAGCCTCTCTGCACAATACAGCGTATCCTTCCCAAAATTACAGCCCCCATTCTGTGGGCTAAATACAAAGCACAGGTATAATGTTTCTAATTTACCTATGCTGATGCCTCTACTATCTTGTCATAATCTTTTGTATTTTCTACACTTAAGCATGAGAGCTCTTTAATACCTATTTAATTAGCCACAGCAATTTTCAGATACCTTTATGGACCCGGCAGGAAACAGTAAGTGCTGTTATTATTATTATTATTATTGTTATTGCTATTATAAAAATGACATAGTACAAAGGAGGGCACACGAGGGGGGAAGAGGGAGTCTGCACATCAAGGAGATGGGAGACAAGGAGAGCTGGGATAGACGTCACAGTACTTACTAGGATAGTTGTGACTATGTAAGTCCTGTTCTGGAGGCTTGTGGACTCATTGCCACTTTGAGTATCTATGGCTGCTGGAACCAGCTTCTCATCTTCATTCCAATAACCAATCTGCCGAATACAAACCCAGGATATCTCATTGATATCTCTTTGTACTATTAACCAAGATAAGGTAACAGAGTCATCCAAGCAGAATCAGCTCTTTCTGTATGTTCCCACCCAACTAGAGATCTCCTCTCCTGATTCTTGATGTCTTTTGCTGGGGGGAGCAGGAACTTCCCCATCCCACCAGGCCTCCAGCCTGAAAATAATGTGCATGATACACTACAGTAGCAGAGTTCTTGTATGCATGTAAAAACATTTAGCACACGGTACTGGGGGATTATTGCCATTCCCTGCCTCATCCCTATGCCAAGAGTTCACATTTCCCCCGTGTGACTTCTGAACACTTTTCTAATGGTGAACAGGCCTGCGGCATGTCCAGATGCTACAGGGTGATAAAATGCTATCCTGCACTGAATGCCTGCATGAACATGGGTCTGACTCTTAGGACATGTTGAGACAACAGGACATAAAAATCAAGTGAGAAAAAAACCCCAACCCTGGACAGTGTCAAAAAGTTTGGGGTTATGAATAAACTGAACAGTTGTAATGGGAAGAACTCTCATGTTAAGTTGTGCTGATTAATCATCGGGGATTTGGGCTGACCTATCACTGCTTGCAGGTAAAGCAGAGTGCCATCAAGTATCACTAGGAAGATCATTATTGAGGTTATCCACTTTGAGGGCTTGATTTTATAAGAGGTTTTCCATCTCCTCATGTATGAAGTTGTCTGAGCTCTGCTCATGCGAAAACAATTTCTTATCACAGTAAATGGGAAAGGGTATTAACATGTGGCACGACCAGGAGCTGGCTGATGGGAGATTAGAGATCATAACAGCTCAGGAAAAAAAAATCTATGCAGGCTTCAAATCTCTCTTCAATGCACAGACAAAAAGAAAGGAGAGTGAGGAAAGAGCTTCCAAAGTTCTGCCCTAGGGCAACATAAATAGAGACACGTATGTTTGTTTTGTATCTCTAACCTGGTGGATCTAAAATACAATACGCATTGTGGCAGTGACATACGTCTTCCAAACAAATATCATTTCTGTCAGTAAATACACAGCAAAATCAAGACGTTTAGCCATTCCATTTCTTCTCCTCTAGACTCTCTCCAGATTGTCAACTTCTTGAGGTTCAGAGCCTCAAACTGGACATAATACTGCATTTGTCCTCTTATCAATACCACGTAGAGGAGGAAGACCACTTTGTATGTCTTCAAAATGACACTTACTTCTCAATAAGAAATTTGCCTTTTTTTGCTTGACTGTGGTGGACTCTGATATTATAACGGTTGCTCTCAGGTGTAAGTATGAACTGGGGATAGAGGCTGTAAATGTAGAACTTTCGCTATTTGTAGTTTTTCTTAGTTTCAAACAAGTATTTTATTTTTCAGGGGATTGAGGGAGTGCAGAGGGATTCCAGTGAATGCTCCATTCCAAAATATTTAGTAGCTCTCCTTTTTCAACAGAATAACCGAGTTATTCTTTGTTCTTCAAATATGTAGTAGCTAAAGTGGGACATAAGCACATGGGGTCAGGTTTTCAAAGGGATTAGTGTTTCAAGGGCTTGGCACTCGTGAACAAGGCCAGATTTTTCTAAGTGCCTGGGATACAGAAAGAGATCAAGACTCCAGAACAGCACAAATGTCTGTGTAACTATCAGGACACAGTTAGTGGTAAAGTACTTGTAACTTCAAGGAGAGCAGAATTAGGTCAACATAAAGGGTTCACCTACACTTCACTACACAGTTTCTGCCTGGCTCATCCTTGCCTCATCCTTGGAAAAGAAAAGTGGAAGAGCACAAAACAGACAGTCCTGTAGCTGGGCCTGAGCGAATGTCACCTGCCAATAGCAAGGCTGAGTCAGCCAAGCTTTTACAATCCTGGAAATCCCTGCCCCATAGCGGAGATGCCCTTGTTGCTCCTAATAACTTGCTCCCTTGCATATGTTGGGTTTTTTTAGTAATATACCATGAGTTCTCCCTAGTGTTTGGCTTTGTTCAGGCAGAGAGCTGGGAATGCATTCGTGGTGACTCCACATGCAAGCTTTCATGGACAGAAATGTCTTTTGAGACCTAGCCACACCGTAACTTGAACACTGGGCTGGTGCCTGACACAGGATCTCAGGTCGCTCTCTACTTTACCTTTCTGATCCCATCATGTTTCATCTCAATCACATGGAGGGTGTAGTTGGTCCTCCGTCCCTTCTCGTTAAACTGAACGTTGCCAGACAATCCTTCAAAACGGACCTTAAAGACATAAATATCAATGAGGAAAGCAAATTGGTCAGCATCTCACACGGTGGTGATTCGGCAGTAGTCAGAGAGGAGGGGAAGAAGGATGGAGAGTGCAGTCACGTCACTCAGATCCATGCAGGGGAGACAGGACATCTATCCGACACTAGGCTTTCACTTAGGTTCACTCTCTACAGCATGCCTGGCCATATGCATAGCCATTCTCTTAACCTACTTCTTCTTTTAAAAACCCTTTCTCTTAAAACTTAGTGGTCTATTACGGAGCTCAGCGATGCATAAGACCTAGATCACACGTGTGAGTTCATCAACTCTTGGGATGTGACAGTGAGCTAAATCAGCTCTGAACTCCTTGGGTTTTGTGGTTTTTTGTATTTTCTAAATCTGACCTGGAGTCAGGATTTGGTAAAGAATTTGTCAGTTCAAATCAAGAACTGTATTGGAGGAAATATGAAACCGTGGCCACAGTTCCCAGCTGCCATCTTTTGATAGAGAGGAGTTTATCAGTTAACAAGCAAATTTAATTACCTCTGCACCAGCCTAATAAAACCTGACAATTTAGTATTGTAAATGAAATTTGTATAGGAAACTTTGAATCATAAATCTCTGCTGATAACACTGCCAAACTGAAGAGCATTGCTCACATCACATCTCATATCCTTAACTTCTCTCAACATGGCCATTTGACTTGCTGCAAAAATGCCCAGCCTAGCATGGAGAAGGGCTTCCGACTGGAGTCACATACAGTGTGTGTGGACCAGGCAGCAGGGACCAGGAACATGGGAAAAGGAGTGCAAATTTTGGTCTCTATAGAGACCACCTGGGGAACTGCACTGGATTGTGAATTAAAGGTTTGTTCTCAGCCTTTCTGCTTGCTTTGGACAAATCAGTTGTCCTTGCAACTGAAGTCTTCCCACATGCAAAATGGGAACATGTATTTAGCAGTCATTTTAAGGACTCTGAGATCCTCAGAATAAAGACCCATGGTGAAAAAATGAGGACATATCATTACGGAGGAAACCTGCTGCTAATCTGCTTAAATTGTGTTTGTTTTTCAGCTATTATCACAAAGGTTTGTCACGAAAATGAACATCTGCCAGTATTTTCTGAAGCTCCTTCACGTCAAGAGGTATTCCTGGTGACATTTGGAGAAACATGCTTTTCTCTTCTCACGAGACACGACATGCCCATAAAAGATAGATGCACTGGAAAAGCACCGTTGTCTTAAGCATTCCCAAGTCTGCTTTTTTCATGGCCCCTTTGGTTTTCTTTTCAGGTTTTGACCAACTCTGAAGCTCAGGTCACAGGTGCTTGTGCTTTGTAGCTTTACATACACTAAAAGGCAGGTGTACAGCATCAATTTCTTCTATCTGAATGAATGAAATTTTAATCCTGTGATATCCATGTGGCACTGAAATGGGAAAAGGGATCTCTGCCATCCATGCTGAAGGATGCAGCACAACTGTTCGATCATTTACCATCCCCTGAGACTCGCTGAATCACTACAAAATACAGTGAGGACTGGTTTCAACAGTGCTAAACACCAGTAAAGTCAACTGGAGACATGGAGCATTTAAGCACATTTGTGTGTAAGACATGTGCATGTGTCTCCTTGCTGGGAGAACTGGAGCAGAAGGATGTTATTGTGTCCTTCTGGTTTACAGAGTTAGTCAGTGGTTAGGGACTAGCTACCTGCTTCTTAGATGTGGTAACCAAATGGCATTAACAAAAAAATCTGTCAAAAATTATCAGAATCTTTTCAAAGTATAACTGAAACCCCAGTGTATTGGTTTAAAGTAATACTTTCTGAGCATTTTCCTGGACAAAAAAGTAATTCTGTTTAATAAAAGCATACATTTTGCCAAAATGTGTTAGATCTCTGTTTTTGAAAAATTGCAGAATGTTTCAAATTGCTTTTCTTCTTTGCTCCTGCCATCCATGACTCCTTCCTACACTAAACAGAAATAAGGCAATTCAAGAGCTTATTCCAGACATTTGAGTAGAAATAAGTAGAGAAACTTTTTGCTTTTAAACAGCTTATAAAATTTAGGCATTAGCAAATGGGAGGTGAAGAGAAAGCATACTGTGAATAGCTGTAAGAATTGCCCTAATTTTCAGTCTTTATAGAAAGGATAACTCAAACCTTCAATCTAATCATAAGTTCTTCTATTTGCATCTGCCTCTTTCTTGCTACAACACTAAATGCTGGATGATTACTAAATTCATAGTTAAAATTTCCCTAGGAGACTTCTTCCCCTGCATGTTTCAGAGCTTTGTATTTTGACCATCACAACTGAACTGGTCAAACCCTCTTAAAATTATAATTTTTCAATGGTAAATAAACAACTTTTGCAAATGGCTCTTCATGTTCTTTGCCCAAAGTCACTACAGTTGAAAAATTAAGACTTTTGAAATTGTTTTAATGAAGAGATGAGGAAACTTCAGAGGAGATTTTCCAACAATCCCGAAATTGTATTTTCTAGCTGTCTAATTTTGATATCCTCTTCTCAAAATTCAATAAAGGAAAATGCTTGAGAACCTATTGCTCATCAGAAGACTTGCAAGTATTTCATGTTTATTAGGTAACCGATCTCCCTAATGCATCAAGGAGGCTGATTTTATTATAAGGGTTTGGAGAAGCTATGACAGTGATTTGCCCAAGGTCATACAGAAAGTCAGTGACAGGCTTGGGAACAAACTGAATCCAAGCAATAAAATCAAATCAGATGCAAGATTTGGTTTTAAAGGAATTGTTGTTTACCAGTAAGCAAAAAACAAATCAAAACAAAATACCTGGGGAAATTTATATATGATGCAAATTAACCAAATTAATTTTATTCCTCTTGCCTTCTTCACAGTTAAGGAAAGAAGCTGGAATAAGCTATATTTGGATAACACTGAACTAGCAGTATTTGCAAGGAATCCATCTATTTTTGCCTGAAAAAGTAAAATGCTAGAAATGAATGTCAGTCTTGAAATTTAATGAAATTTTAAAATATTCTACCTTTCTTAGTCTTTGATAAGAGTGTATTCTTTTTCTCTCTTGCTGCAAGTTTCATGTAGTATTTTTGTTTATTCAAAGATCTAAATTTTTATGCAGGATGAAAAAGTAAGATTATCAGCTTTAAGGAACAAACTATCTAAATGGCTGTTATTAAGACTTTTGCGAATCCTCACAGTATGAAACAAGCTATAATCTGGGCTTTGAGAACATTTTGATGACAGTCAACACATAAGACAAAATTCACATGGTTTCAAGCTTCATTAGCAGTCTGGAACTGAAGCTGAGTTCACACAGAGTCGAAGGATCTGCAAAAAATACAGTCTGAGCAGCAAAAAATATGGTCTGACCTGCAAAAAATATAGTCTCTCTTGGGAATGGGAAGACAAAAATAGGGACCCATGATTTTATGGGATAGTATTTTGGCTTTTCCATCCCAGGAGTTCAACAGACATCAGAGGAGGCAAGGACAGATCGGATGGTACCAGGAAAAGCAGTTTGCTGGATGCACCCCTGAAGTCTTTAGAAGACCTGGCTCTAATCTGGAAGGATCAGTTCCTCACCCCAAACTATTTGTTTGAGCATTTCTGCTGCTAATCACCCCTCTTTCCCCACCCACAGGCTATGTTCAGCCGTCCTTCCAGTGGACACATTGTTTGGGTTTCAAACCTGCTGCAGCGCTCTTTGGATGTCGATGCCTTGTCCCCAGGGCACGGCTGGGTTGGCAAGGCAGTCCCCGGCATTGCCACGACGGGAGATGTCGATCCGCTGCCTCCGCAGGTTCTGAAATGCCTCAGCCATCACCCGGACCCCGTCGTATGTTAGAGCCGACGTGTACTAGAAAGAGAAGAGAGTCATACATTACCTGTTACGGTGAGCTGACCTCAGACGTGCTATGCTGGTTTGCCTCATGGTAACTTTTCAGATTATTTGCTCTGTTTTCATCCTTCCATCTACGAAGTTCAACAGCCTCTTTCTCCCTGTAATCACTACTGTCCCGTTGACTTGTAAAAGTTGGTGCCTTCTCTCCCAGAAGACAGGGGAGTGAAGGAGACGCTCCTGATGTGCATTCAGATTGCACTTGCTGAAGAGGACTTGGTCTTAAAAGCCATTCACCTGTTATCCAAGTCTTTGTGTTTAATTAGAACCATTGACCTGAAGTTTCAAGGAATACATTATACAGTGTGAATGTGTGATACGTGAAATCAAGTGACAAGTGACTCTTTCTGGTCAGAGGTGGAGACCTGAAAACTCTACTTCAACGTGCAAAATTTCTGCAAAAGATGAGTTTATTCAAGCAGAAGCTTGCACAGAAACCAGTGTAAAACTCTTGGCATGAACAGTAACTATTAGAGTTAGTTCCTTTTCCTATGATCACCTACTGATTTATTTGTTTGCAACTTTCTTAAAGTAATATTTCCAAAGTTGACATTTCTATTGCTGAGTGTTTGTCACAAGTGTATTTGTTTTCAAATGTCAGATGATAGAAAAAAACCTCAACTCTCTCCTCCGCCCGCCCTTCTACAGCTTCAGGGTCTTCTGTGTTAGGAATTAAAATATATTTCCCCTCTGTTGTACACACTGATTTGAAACGCTCAGAAAGAACATCTGGAAAGACTTTATTACCACCAGATATCTAGTAAACAAGTCAAAGGTTAAGGAGTTAATGAGGCTTTTTCTTTTTTATATACTGAACATTATGAGATGTTTAATCCTTAGTTTAGAAGAGAATAAAAACTGGGAGACTGAGTGAATACACTAACTTGTGTATTTCTTAGCAGGCAGCAACTACGGCCTAGTAAAATTTAGATAATGTTGAGGTACCTGGAATAGATAATGTTCATAATTATATTAACTGACAGGTTTTCAGAGCGAGATGAGAGAGCTCTGCGTGATCACAAAGAGGTAAGCAGAACTTGAACCGAGCCAAATGGACCCTAAATTAAATGGGTTTTTTATACCACTTGCCTTTGGCCTCTTCCAGTCCACACGAGGATGCTCCCTGGCATCATTATTCCTCCACTGCTGCATGATCCTGGCGGGAACAGCATCCGTGTAATTCACCAACTGGAAGCCAGTTACGTTAGCTCCGCTCTCCTTGAATTTGGTCAGGTCAATATCCATGAATCCCTAGTGCAGGAGAGAAACAGGAGAAGCTCATCAGACGAACACATCTCTGGATGGGTAAGAGGAATCCTGCCTATCTGTGAATATGGCAGCCAGTTTAGGACAAATCTCTGCCCTCTGCAAGGTAAGGTCCAATTCAAGAGAGGCACCACTTGCCTGACCATGAGGTGAACTTGCCTTTCTTACAGGGTCTGAGCTGGACATATCCTGCAGTTTCCACCCAGGGAGACCAATAGTCATATTAGTAACAGCTCATTTGCAAGAAAGCTAGCAGACTAACAGAAAAATATATCCTGAATAATGCTTGGAAGAAACTAATAAAATTCTCAAAATATATTAGAAAGAATTATTCACCCAGCTCTAACTTCTATGCACTCAGTCACCAATGGATAGGCTACCTCTTTTCAAATTACAGTTTGCAGGGAAAAACAAATCCTAAACAATGAACTTTCAGCAGATCAAGAAGTGAGTGGTTGGTCAGCTTGTCAAAGGAAATTGTCTGTTAGAAAAGCCAGTTTATAAGACTTGCTAATTTGGGAGAAAAAAGGGTACTTTTTCAGACTTCAGATTACTAATGAAATACATTTCTTTAATTTCTTTATTGTTTTCCTCTACTTCTTGCCCACTGCATGTGATGAACACACGTGTATCGGGGTGGCACTGTAGAATTAGTAACTCCTGTTGAGTCAGAGGCAAAAAAATAATTAGAGATACACTGCAAGCAATATGGAGAAGAGGTCATTTTTTGTCTCCCAGCTTTGATCCTATCTCCTCAGTACTGCTGCTACACAAAACTATTTGCTGTGCCTTCTTACACAAAGCAGGTGCTTGAACAGACTGCCCTCCTGCTTGAGTTGCTGTGTGGGACAGGCTGAAGTCTGGTGCTTTTTCTTTTGGAATACAAGCGCAAGAGATGTAATTTATTTTCACTAGTACCATCAGCAACCATAATGCATGAGGGAAAATGAATGAGAGGACTGTGCACAATGCAATCACTTGAGCAACAGAAGAGCTTGTTTCAGCTCTGCCTTCCCTCTGCCCTGCTGGTGCATGTTCTCTGCAGGCACCTTCTCAACCTACCACTGGGTTTCTCTCCATTGCTTGCTCTCAAACATATGATGATGGGGTGAGTTAAAAAAGGCAAGTCACATTATTCCCAGGAGACATCCGTCAGCTTCCCTAAATGGTACCCTCTGTGTATAGGCTGGGGAAGCTAATTAGTTTACTAACTTCCAAGGCCAGGATCAAGCTGTTAGATGGAAACCTGTTTTGGGAACAGACAGCTTGCAAGGAAAAGACTAAATTGCCCTCTCACACCAGCGTCAGACCGAGGGAGTCATAAGTGACTCAAAAATGTCTTTAAAGACCTTCCCACTTTTTCTTCCAGCTTTTTGTAAGCAATTTGGTATCCACTTACAAGACTGAGGATTGGATATAGATGTACAGATGCTCTAAATAGGTGATTCGTTTTGCTTCAAAGTGCAGTGATTTAGGTAAAAAAAAGTATTTTGTGTGTATGTATTCCTCGGAATGCTGGTTAAACCCACATCAATCTTGTTTGTAATTGCTAGCGTAGGGGTTTCACAAAGCCAGAGCTGTGATTAATGAATAGGAAATGCAGCAGAATAATTGTCCCTGACATCTTAATGCATTTCAGGCCAAGTGTTTTTTGACACACAGAGCTCCTAAGGTTCAGTAAGAGGGATCTCACAGGTTGCCAACAGGTTATTCATGGCTAGGACCAAATTACACTGACATTTTGCTCCTGGGAGGTACTCAGGGGAAAAAGATCTGTCAAAAGAAACTACCACACAGCAACTTGAAGTTTGTGCCACCAGCTCCTCCTTGGAAGGCTTACAAAGGCATGAAGAAAAGTCCAATTTCACAACAGAGTATGAGTAAGGTGTCCGGTGTATTTAGCCCCCTCAACAAGCAGATTTAAATAGGAGAAGTCAAAAAAAGATTATGACACCAGTGATGAGACCGCAGCAGTTGAAAACACTGTCTTTCACTCTTTTCCCCAAACCAAACTGTTCTGAAACTGAAGCAAGTATTCAACAATATTCATTGGCATAAATCTTACATAAAATTTTAAAATAATCTGAAGAGACAAAAGGAATTATTTCTCCTGGAGGATTGTACTAATTTTTCCTTACTGATTTCTGACAGAATTCAGGTTCTTTAAAAAGTGTGGAGACCTCTGAAGATTTTCCAATTGTTTAAGGCAGTTGGGACCATAGATGACATCATTAACCTTGAATACGTCTTTGCATTTTGGCTGTTATCAACTGCTGAAATAACTGTTTTCACCTGTTATTCCTCCTCCACATGCCCCAGTAAAAGGTCAGTATAGGAACGGTCCTAATTACAAATGAATTTTAATCACTACACCATTGAAATCTGCTCAGAGCAGGTCTGGGTGATATGACAGCCAATGAACTGGGAATACTAGAGGACAGATATTTTAGAAAATAATTCCCAGAGGATCTGAATTTTTGCTGGCTAACACATAAACAAGAAAATATCAAATGTTATGCAAACTGTCGTTTGAAAATGTTTCTATTGGCAAAGTGGCATATGGAATTAAATATGCTTATCTGTCTTTCTGGAACATCAGTCAGTGCTTGTAGGAAACAGGAGAACAGGAGAATTACAATGTTTGCAAGTAAAGAAGTCATCAATCATCTGTCACCTTGTACTAACTATAGCCACATATTGCAAAAAAAAGAATTCTTTTATTTAGTTTTCAGTTGGCCATATTTGGAAAACAGAAAATAAATTCTTTAAAATTTACTAAGGAAAGACTGCAACCCACTACTGAGTGGCAGCAGATGTGCTTTTGCAGCAGTGTGTTTCGTTTCAACCAGTTTGGGAAAGAACCAGCACAGAAATGCTTCCCTTTGCCATCCAATCAAGTACAGCTAGAAGTGAACAGTGCTGGAATGACATACTCCATGGGACCACAGAGGTGGTCAACCAGTTTTGAAACCATTTCAAAAATTGCCAATGAGCACTGGGAAAAGCTCGCTTTGCAGCCACCTCTGGAGCACAGTGGGCTGCTCAGGGAAATGAGCTCAGCCCCTGGCATTTGGTAGTATATGACTTTCTTCAGGCTCTTTAGACCTGAACCATTTGGGATGGACATGCAGCTATCTGGCTTCACCTCCCTATGCAGCACTGCCAGTCCTCTGAGGAGGAAGAGGAGGAATAGGGGAACTCATGCTCCAGCCCAGGTGCTGTGCCAGCACCCCTGGCAAAGCAGGCATAGGGGGACTCAGAGGCAACACAGAGCTCCTCGGGGTCCCAGATAGGGTCACTGCCCAAGATGTAGATACTCTGAGGGAGACAACACTTCTGCAGGCACAGTTCTCTCTGGGAACCATCAAAACCAGGCTGGAAGGGACACCATGTCAGCCAGCCCACCTCCTGCCCTACAGCAGGATCAGCTGTCCCTTCGATTTAAATTCACTTTGCAAAATCATCTCAGCAAACCAGAGAATACGGCCTCCTGCCTTGCATATGCCTGGAAAATGCCCGGCTTTCTCTGAATGCCCTCTAATTAGCAGGCTGACAATAAACCACAAAAATCTGGACCCATCCATGTTGATGGGCTGAGAGAGCCTCCCTCCTCCATGCCTGCTCTGACTCACAGCATCCACAACAGAGAGTTCGAGCAACAGCCAGGCTCAGTTCAAAGGAGGAAACTTGCTCTTAAGCCCATACTGTGGACTCTTCTCTCTGCATTAATGAACCTTGCAAAGCGATTACATGCAGAAGTCCTGCTGTTAGTAAATAATATGGGTAGCTGTTACAGACCTTCATGCCTTCAAATCAAGAACAGAACAGTACTGGGAAGGGTTTTTCCTCATTGTGTTTTCCTTGCTGCATCTGTTCTTTTTGCTGTGCTTAAATGGAAAACAGTTTTCAGCCAAAGGTTGTTTTACTGTCCCATTTGCTGCCTTGGTTGCTGGGAGAGGTGTCAGCAAGTCACACATTTATATTCCTCTCCACTGCTTGTGGGCTCAGTCATCAAAGGAAATGCATAATGTAGGAAGACTGATGACTTGAAATGGGCCCCATAAATCCATCTTGATTAACTGGTCCAAGAAGGATCTGCCTTGAAAAGAAAGTCCCCCAGAAATGAGCCAGCTCCTTATTCATACCCTGAACGCCATGAGGAGCCAAGACATTGAGTGGGCAGTGCAGACGGCTGTCAGACGGTGTAAATTCCTCCGTGCATGACCCTCCTCAAATCTGCCAGCACCACCTACTTCCCTGCATCTCTCCTTTCACCCTCATATTTCATTGCCTTACCATCCTAAACCTCTGCCTCCTCTCTACACACTGGTGGCACCGGGCAGCATTGCTCCTTCTGAGACATCATCCCAGCCCACGGGAACGCTGCAGACAGCAGTGGCCTCAGGTCTGTACCTGGACATCGAAAAGCAGACAGCCACTGCCCCACACCTTCAAATTCTCTCTGTATTTCACTAAACGGGTATTAATTGCTGGCACTTTCCCTGCAGGATGCCTCCTGCAGTATAATTGTGCCTTTGAAGCTGCAGTAACAGGCAGCAAGGGCTGAGATCTGGGCAGGCTGCAGCTCATCATCTCATAAACCTCTCCACAGCCCAGCAGCAGCAGAGCTTAAAATCTCCGTGCCTTTGCTCCAAGCCTCAGTTTTTCCTGAGAGAAAAGACATTAGAGAGTCTCCTTGAAGACTGCCACATTTCTGAGAAACACTGCTGTTTTCTCTCCTCCCTCTGCATCTTCCAAGCCCTTCAGATCTCCCTCTGAGACTGACAAAGCTCATCTCTGAATGAGGAGATGGAAAATGCCCCTTTCTCTTGAATTGCCTGGAGAAGGCTTGTTAGCTGAACGTAACACAGTCCCCTCACCCCAGGAACGAGTGTTAGGTTTCTTTAGTCCCTTTCTGTCTGTGATGAAGAGACTATAGTTTTGGGGGGGTTTGTGTTTGTTTTTGTTTTTTTTTTTTTTTTTTATAAGTTGCACACTGAAATACTCCTTTTTAAGCAAAAAGCATTTAAGCAATTCACCCTGAGCTTGGGTGGTGCCACAGAAACCTGTGGCAGCATCAGGAAACTGGCCCAGCTCTCTTTAGATGCTATCCATGTATGGCTTGCAATGCCAGATGGCTTCCTCCTAGCAGACTTTATGATTATAAGAAACTTCGCAAAGCGAAACAATTGCTTCTGAATGGCTGTAGATCAGCTGAGTGAATGCAAAGTGGCTCCTGTCATTCCAAGGTACGCCAGTGTCTTTCTGTGGGGAGCAAGAAGTCGAGTGTTTCCAGACAGAGCATCCATAATATATCAAATTATCTTCAAGCTTGACTTCTCCAGTGAAGCATCACTCCTCACTCCCATCACTTTGTATTAATAAGGAGGGTACGTCAAAAAAGAGTCCATCTGCTCAAGTCTTGTTCCAGCATGCTTTCCAACAGGAGAGGCCTTGCTCTCTTATGCAGAATTATTAATATGTCAAATCTCATTGTGGCAGCAAAACATGTGAGTCCACACTGTAATACAGAAGTAAGTGAAGAAGAAAGGGAAAAGAAAAATCGGAGGAGGAGGCACCATCAGACAGCATCCCCGTCCTGCAGTTTGATGAGTCTGTTTTGTCCTGGTCTGTTGATGCAAAGTAAATCACGGCAGGTGAGAATCCAGACTTCAAGGGCATGAGGCTGGGGATGACTAGTAATCTTTTTTTTGGTACAGCTCTACAGATTTTCTTTGTGATATTATTTGCATCAGCCCTATCCTACTGCTGCAGCACATTCTGGATATAAATGATCATACACATCTTCTTGGAAAGCTCAGTCCAGGCAGAAGGATAGATATTTTAGGTGGATATTTGTGCTTTAGAGAGCTTTCAGAGCAGAAACTGATTTAAAGGTTTGGGAAACATGCCGTGCAGTGACTGATGCTAGGACTTCAATCAAAGATATGATTAAGGGATGACCTGATCACAGTTTACAAGGACCAAAACATCAGTAATGGAATATTCGGTCTAGCAAACAGAAGCATAAATCTGATGGAGGAAGCTAGGTAACTTTTGACTAGAAAAAAGCACCGATGAAGTCACCATGAGGAAGATACTACAGATTTACACATCACCCCTTGCCAGTTGAGCTGGGGTAATGGATTAGGAGACTGCAAATGGCTGAGGAAACCTGTTAGTTTAACACCCTTTTGCTGAGATTTAAGCAAACACATTTTTCCTTCCAACGGCTGTAATATAATCTGTCAGTTACTCACCTGATGCTCAGTGATTTTTTTTAAGCCACAGTCGCTCATGCTTTTGAGCCCTCATTAGCTACTGCAAAAATCCTTCCAAGGTTGCAGTTCATATTCTCCCGTGTGGGCAATTTTTGTATCAAAACCAGAAGATTTTCATTTACATGAGACACTCTAATTGAAGTAAAAATTAATTCAGGGCACTGCTGTGTCTTTTACTATCAGTAATTCAGATGAGATAATGTTATAAGTGTTTCTTCTGCTTGATAATCTTTGCATCAGGACAGAAAAGCTGTTTGGAAATAAAATGCAGACCTCAGAAATTTCACTGATATATTATATTGTCTTCCTCTGCCTGGAAAACCAAGCTTTCTCACAAACTTACTTGCACCAACCTCTCAGAAAGAGGAAAGGTCTAACTGGCATAATTTTAGAAACCTAAAAATAACTTAGGACATCTCTTTCCAACATAAGAATATAATTTTTGCAAGACCAAGAATCTTGAGATCTTACCAGGTCAAGAAGCTGATGCTGTACACATCCTTTTGGAAACTCCCACAAAATGGAGCTTCCAATTAGCTAGTGATGCCAACCTGAGTATTGCCGACCCTGTTCGTACCTTCAGTCAGCAATATTTCAGCGGGCAGGAGACAGGGTTAAGAACTGAGGGCGATTAAAATAAACATGGCAGCTTTCAAGATGATGGGAGACTGAGAACCACAACATTTTAGCTCCAGGCAAACTGAATCGGAGTCTTGGTGCAGGGAGCGGAGCCATCAACACACAGCCAGTGCCACACATCACACTTTTGCTGTGGCAGGTACAATTTCTTGCACTAGGCTTGTACCCAGCATGGGCACAGCAGACCCTCCCCACGTGGCCACAGCCCACCTGGCAGGCTGTACATGTACTGCATTGCTTTCGGGGAGCTGATCTCTGCCTGGGCCGGGAGAACTTTGCTCTCCAGGGATGTGGACATCCTTTTCAACAGCCAGTTTGGGAGGGTACCCCTTCTTCACTGTCTGCACCAGCTGTTGGTCTCAGGTCACTGTATCTCAGCCCTGGTGATGCACAAGTTCTCTCTTCCATTTTCAGATGGAAAAAAATCAGAGGCCCATTTAAACCACAGGTGAACTGAATCAAACCAGCATATTTTGCCTGACTCCTGCACAAGTCACTCTGCTGTCAAAGCTGCTGTGCTGCTAACCTCCAGAGCTACCACAACTGCTTGCAAAGTGAAACTCTGTCCGTGGCCTAACTCAGCACTGACACACGCTGATATAAAATGGCACAGGAAAAAATGCTTACCTCTGCTAATCAACTCTGTTTTTATCTTTACTTTTCCCTGCTACCTCTAGCATCAGCAACCTCATACACTTATCTATTCAACTTCAAACAAGAGCATTTACTAAAAGAACAACCTGGACTAATGCAGCAGGAAAGAAAAAACAGGTTAAAACATTCTATGTGGCAGCTGTCTTTCATACTTTTCTTTTAAAGACAGGTCGCACGAATGTCACTTATTTTAAGACAAACATTTTCCTCCGCCTAAAAGAGCTGGTGTTCTCCCACTACTGACAGTAGTCAGACTGCATCCCTGGCATAGGACAAACAGATACATGAAGCCAAGGTTATGGGGAAAAAGCCTGTAACATCAAAAGAAAGGAATCCCAGATGTTTCTAAGCTTGCTCCTCTGATAGTATTGACTGTATTTTTTTTCTTTGTGGTTGCTAGACTGATGCTCTCAAAGGCTGAGAACAAAGCTTAGAAAAATAAGACTCACAAAAACAAACACTTCTTAAAGTTGCCAAACCTCTTTGAGTTCCAAACAGAAAAAGAGAGAGAGGGGGAGGGAGGGGAAGAAAGAGAAAGAGAGATACGATTGCAGCCCCCCAGTGCCAGTACACCTGACAAATATCCATGCTGGCAGCTGGTAAAAGCTAACTGGGGTAACTCTAATGGGTACCATTCAAGGATCAGGTTTTCATGAGTTTGCAAAAGCCATAGACAGTGCCAAATTTGCCTCAAGGAGAGGCAGGGATGCTCACAGGAACCCTTCCCCTGGCAGTGATGTTGCAGGCAGACCTTTATGGGACAGGCAGGGCTGAGCAGACAAGACAGATTGTGTCTTTAACAGGCATAGCAGATTCGGAGAAGGATGTTTGCCCATAGCCTAAAATGCAGAACGGTTCCATTTTGTTTGTGAACACAGAAATATTATTGTCTCACCTTGGCAACAGCAATTTCACTGAAAAAGAAAGCTGCTCGTGCTAGGAAATACTACCTTTCATTTGCTGCTACTTGTCAAATTCTGCTTGGCGCTTTACTACAGCTCACCCGACAGCAACCGCTGGGCAAACATGCAATGATTAATGCAAGCCAATTCCTCTTTGTTCATGAATTGTCTGTGACCAGACAGGGAATTCCTTCATGTTCAAAATGCACCCATGGATGATTTTTGCAGGCCTTATTCAGCCTGTGGATTGCCTTGCAAACTCACTTGCTTTGCGTTCCTGATGTGACACCAGTTTGGAGCTGCTGTAACTGGGCAGTAGCGTGCTGCTGCTTGGTTTTTGGCTGAGTAGAGCTCTGAACAAGGATACAGCCAAAAATAAGAATTTCAGTGGGGTTATCCATATGTATTTCCTAACATTTGCTTCCAATGTGTCATGTCCATAATTGTTTCCCCATGGGAAAGGGCCTAAGAAGGTTAGGCAGTGTTGCAAAAGGTAGGTATCGAAAATTCATGCCCTTACTCCGGCTAGTGCAGGTAACTTGGTGGCTACGGACCAGCTGAGGACTCATTTGACTTGTGCAAGGCAGAGCCTGTCCCAGCCAAGGATGGGAGCCTTATCTTCATACAGAATGAGAGTCCTAAAATCAGGATTCCATCATTCAGCACAGGGGACAAAAAATAACTCAATTGGAAATGTTCAGGCACTTGCAGTTTTTAGTTCTTAATTTATTCTCTTATGACCCAGTACTCCAGAATGAGCCACTTGAACAAAACTGGACTGTTTTCTAGGCGGGCGGGTGTGCACATGAGGGTACGTGTGTGTGTGTGGGCAATGCACGCCCTTGTCATCTTAGGACTTGTCTACAGGGGAAAATGTGGGGTGTTTAAGGTCTATCCACTATGTGTATGAGTCAGTGGGAATAAATTACAGCATGTTACACCCTCTGAAGTCTCTAATCCAGCAATGAGATGTCCTTAGAAGAGGGTAAAACCTACTGTGATCTCCTGGATCACAGCATCCGCACTGTGGTTTAACCCTGCCAGACGCCGACTTCCCACATTCTGCCAACCCCTTATAACACCCTCAGCCATCCCCGCACAGGGAGGCTTCTTGTCTTTCCTCACTGCCATATGCTCTCAGGAACATGGGATCCTCACGGCCTTTTTGCCATTCTCCTCGCTGAACCGATCAGCGAGTAGCTCTTCTGTGGGTGCAGTACATCACATAAACTGATTTGGCTTCTGGTGCCTGAACCTGCCCATGTGCACAGCAGAATCACAAAGCTTGTTCTGCCCTGGAAAGGGCCTTCTTAACCTTGAGGAATGCTAGTCTTTTTTTTTTTTTTCTCCAATAGTACTATTTTAAATGTATATATCATGTTGTCTGATTATCCCCTAGTTTTGTTTTTTTTTTTTAATATTCCTCTCTCTGGAGTTTGACTCTCGTGTAATGCTAGGTTTTAAGGAGCAGGAAAGACCAAAAGAGAGAGCTTGCATTCTTTTCACTACTCTTCTTCTCCCCTCAAATCAAAGCTGCTTGAAAAGCACAGCTAGTAACAGTGGATTCTGGTGATCCCACCAGACCCTGTGGGTCCCGCGGACCCAAAGCACCCTCCACTGCAGCTGGGAGGCAGAATCTCCCTGCGGAGGGACTGGGGAAACGACAAGCCTTTTGCTCTGAGTTAATTATTTATAACTCATGTTGGCTGAGCGTGCAGCCTCTTCCAGCCAGCTCTGTCCTCTCAGCATTTGTGCAAAGGCTAAGAAAACAAATTAAAGATGGGAAAAGTGTACTTTTGCAGGCTGAAAGTGGGAGAGCATGCCATCATAAGACAGAGGGAAATGTCCTTCAAAACTCCAACACCTGAGTATTAGATGACCTCATGTCTTTAACGTATTTATTCTTATGAAACTGTACAGAGAGGAGAGGTGATATCATTCTCATTTAGCCTACTGCATGGGTATATAGACATAAAAGCACACAGACACGCACACTCCAGCTACTCCAGATAGTTTCCCTGCTTATCTTTAATGAAGGGACTTTCATAAACATCTGAAGACTGGGACCTGGGTTACAGCAAATAATAATTTTTTTAAAATTAGCAACTGAAGTTACCGGTTGCTGTACAGCTTGCATGTCTCCTCCTGCACAACACAACATTTTTAACTTTGTAATTACATGGTAGGCGCCCAGCGCAGAAGCGCAGGGTCAGTATCAGGGCATTGCGGGGTAATTATGTGGCCATTTTTGTCTTGTAAATTACAGAGTTAGCTTGGGACTGAGAGAAGGAGAAGGGCAGCAACTACTTGACTAATTGGTAGTTTAAAGTTTAATTACCCCAGGGCTGACGTGCTGCCTCAAAGACGCAGCTGTGGGAGGGCAGAACGGCTCCAGACCCCGCACATGGCTCAGCCCGGATGGACGCAGCGGGTGCTGGGGGGGAGCAGCCTCAGCCCCAGACTGCCGACACCAGCCCGTCCTCTGCTGTGCATCCCCCTGGGTGGACGGGGAGGAGAGGGCAGGAGCTTTGCTGCGGAAAACCTCCAGCTGCCCTATGGACTGCAGTTATTTCTCCCTCTCTCACCTCTTCCCAAACCTTCCTAGGCAGAGAAATTCTCCAGCTCCTACGAGAGGACAGCATATTGCTCCAGAAAGATGGCCCTGCTGCTGCCCAGTACTGCTCTGTCCTCAAGCAGTGCCTCCCTGCATTAAAGGGAGAATCCTTCCCTTAAACAAATCTTTACATCCAATTCATTCCTTAGAGCCATAACAGTCAGATTTGATTCAGCACCAAGTTGCAGAATAGGTACATATTTTATTTTTACTGGAAGGTCAGAGGGATCTTGGTGCATCGTCATTAACAAGTCTGCCCTTAGTGGGGCTCTCAGGATGGCTGTGAAATGCTTCACCTGGGGGATGCACACTGAAATGGGGTTAAAACTAGTTAGAAAACGCAAGTTGTTATCAACAGTCAACAGTTTCCTGTTGGCCTGACTGAAATAAGCTAGGAGGGCAACGCCAGGACCCCAGGTGCCCATGACATGCAAAAAAATCATTACTGCAACAAGCATTAGTTGACAGTTGGTTTAATCGGCTTTGAAAAGATGCAGATTGAGGTTGGAGTCAAAAAAACTTATATTGGGTTTGTGTGGTGAGGTTTTGATAGTGGGTGGGCTACAGGGGTGGCTTCTGTGAGAAGCTGCCAGAAGCTTCCCC
>NW_009608924.1:0-424 GCF_000690535.1 Cariama cristata
ATTTAACAAGTCAAAATGCCAGATTCTGCGACTAGGATGGAGTAATGCTGGGGACAAGTAAGGATTGGGAGAGGACTGGCTGGAGAGCAGCCCTGCAGAGAGGGATCTGGGAATGCTGGTGGGCAGCAGCTCAAGAGGAGCCAGCAGTGAGCCCTGGCAGCCCAGAGGGCAAACCCCATCCTGGGTGCATCAAACACAGCACAATCGGTCAGGCAAGAGAGGTGATCATGCCACTGTATTCAGCCTTGGTGCGGCCTCACCTTGACCACTGTGTGCAGTTCTGGGCCCCCTCTCTTTAAGAAGGATGTGAGGTCCTTCAGTGCATCCAGAGGAGGGCAACAAAGCTGGTGACAGGGCTGGCAGGCATGGCCTACGAGATGCGGCTGAGGCTCATTGGCTTGTCTGGTTTGGAGAGAAGGAGGCT
>NW_009608925.1:0-765 GCF_000690535.1 Cariama cristata
ATACCCTGCTGTAAGCTAAGTAAGGCAGACAGTGATGCCATTTCACTTAATAAGGTACTACAAGTTCTCACTGTGTGCATTTTCTTTTAGATACCTGCCTGTATTTAGTTTTTGTGAGTGCTTTGGTCATCTGACTTTTAGCATTTGGTAAATAGCTTTGGCGCAAGTAATATACATGTATTAAAAGCCCTCAGTGCAACAGCTATATAATTATGCAAGATTTTAGAAAGATTTACAGCACTTGGATTCAGTTACACTATAAAGGAAAAACTATTGCACTTGATTAAGAAAAATAGTTTGTTTCACATGCTGAATTGATCGTGAATGGTAGGTGCCTGTAAGCTCAGACCTTCGTACTGCCTTGTCAGACAGGCTCTGCAGGCAGATATTGCTGTGCAGCCTGTACTGTGGTGTGTCCAGCCTGCTATGTGGCCTCAAGGAGTAGGGAAACCCTGGCACAAGGTTATTCATCTTGACCCTTTTAGTGTATAAAATTCAGGCCATGGTATATTTAGAAAAGCCAAAATACAGTATTACTATAGGATGCAACTCAGACTCAACAAACTGCTGGTTTCTTGTTTTGCTACTCAGCAGCTAGCCAGGGCTTTGCATTATTGAACTCACCTACAGGATCACCTTCTAAGACTGAAAGATAAGCTGCCAAGCTCCACCCTGACCTAAATCTGCACAGCTCAGTTATTTATAGCTAGAAAGGATTGCCATGTTTTTGTATTTTTGCTCCTGAAGTAATCTCTCTCCTTCATT
>NW_009608925.1:835-4338 GCF_000690535.1 Cariama cristata
TATGAGTTTCGGCAACATCTCAGCCAATAAAGTTGGCAGTAAACTGTTCAAAGTACAGGTGGGCTTGGAAAAAAACCAAACCAACCCACTACACTGTGATGAATCTTAGCGTGTGATGCCACAGCACAACGCAATGCTTATGGGGCAAGCAGGACTGTATTTAGAGAATTGTTGCAAATGACATCCATTAATCACCACAACCAGCCTGGATCCTAACATCCTCCAAGACAAAGAACTAGGAAATTAAATGCGCTTTATTGTAATTAATATTAGGTATTGGTATTTAGTCCACCATGCAGCCCACATGTGACTACTGGCACAGAGAGAAACAGCCCAAACCTGTCACATAGTACCAGCATGAACTGGTCCACATTTTGCCAAAAGCAAGATACCAGATAAGTCTCTAGGAAAGGGGTAAACATAATTCATAGCTGTTTTGGTTAGAATTTTTTCCCCAGAACATAAAAGGATGAAATACAAAATACGTACTCTAGAGATTTCATTAGGAGTGCAGAAAACAACCCCAAACTGTACAGATGGAAATGTCATGAGAACATTTTTCCTTTAGCTCCCTCTGTATCCCATATCCTTAACTGAACTAAGCCAAATCCTTCCTCCCAAGATTTCCTATTAAACAAAACAGCTTCATGCTAAACAACTTCAATTAAACAGCATTCAAAAAGATATATTCATGCCTAAGTCAGCTACTTCCATGTTTTTTTCAACTTCTACATCTCCGGATAGGACAAAAGGCACTGGGCTCCACTTAACTTTGTGCTGTGCACTGTGATCTTCACAACGCTTGAAGCAAAGGCGGCAGAACCTGCACCACTACTTAAACTTTTTATAAGGCTAATTACGTGTTGCTGCCCTCCATCAGGAGATCCTAGCTCAGTAATCAATGTGCACGTTTATGGTTCAGAAAGCTGTAGGATTTGAGAATACACTAGCTGGATAGCTTTGTCCAAACTTTACCACACAGTGTCAGACGCAGCTCAGTTATGACCAGCGCTACCCCAGCTGATGCTCTCTGGCACCTCTCTCAACAGAAAATAGGCATTTATGAGGTACAGAGAGCTCAAAGGGACAGCTGATCTTCTCACTAATGAAAACCAGAAACAAGCAGAAGTCAGAGGACTTCAGCTAGAGGCAATGAAATGCAAAGCAGGTTTTAAAATAAGACACTTATCCCCCAACACTGTGATTCCTATCACTGTTGTCTGAAAGGCAGCAAAGTGACAAGGTGGTATTCCAACACAGGAATTCCCTCTTCTCAGGGGTGCATTGTTCACTGCTCTCACCATTTCAGGACTGGACCTGAATGAAGAGGGCACATGGAATTCCAGAGGGATGAAGCCTCTGTGTACTCTGTATTTCAAAGTGGTTCTGTAGTTCACAAATGCAGAGCCCTGCATACACAACCCATTTTCTATGCTATTAACTATCTTACAAAGTTTATAATGGTGTTAATATTGCAGAGTGCTTTAATTTAATTCTGAAGGAGGTACAATTTCAGGGTTGGTGAAATGAATGTCTTTTGGCATCTTCCAGACAGCTAATTGGTATATATAAATTATTTAAATTACTACGGAGTTGTGGGGATATAAACTAAGATTTCAGCAAAAGCAGATAAAAATGAGGGGGCTGTCTGGATGAACAGATATGTATGCTTTTCCACAAGTAATCTATATATTAACATCATCACACCTGCCACAGAACATACTAAGATTTTCAATCATTTATACATTAACCTGCAACCAAATACTAGCTCCTTTTGTGCTGCATATACCCAATCTGCATAGCTGCCTGCCTCCCTCAAACTCTATTATGTTTCAATTCCATTAGAAAAGCCTGGATTATCATCTTGCAGCTCAGTATAAATGTAAAAATGTATTTGACATCAACAGAATATAAGAGTTTGTCTGAAAAGTATCATACTTTGCAAGTCTTGCACAAATACAATCCTTTTTATTTTTCACTGTTGCTTCTGTAAAACTATTGATACAAGGGAAAGAAATAGGCATGTAAATAGTGTTCTGAGAAAACTTAACTGGTGACAAATAAAATAATCAAACTGATAGTCATTATCAAAATATTGTAATTCCAGAATAGGATGAGAAGAAAATTGAAGTGCTCCATCCTGGCTTCAGACAAGTCATTCCCTAGACACTTCTAGCAGGCAAAGAAGTTGCATTAGAAGTTTGTCTTCATTACCCAGACCTTACTCATGGGACTGACTTCAAGGTAAGTCACCCAGCAAGACCGTGGTCAAACAGGATTAAAACCCAGATCTTTTCAAGCTTCACCCTGAATTTTACCTATCAGACAGTACTTCAAGTTATATGCCCCATTAGAAGGTAGGTAAACACCACAAATAACTGGAGCAGATAGATCCTGCTAGTTTGTTTGGATCTCTAGATTTGATAAAAACTACCTTAACATTCCCTCAGTGACAGAGCTCTTGTGCTACTCTAATGCCTGCTGCGTAGGTCGAGGTCACCATGTTAGGTATATTAAAGCTGACAGAACACAATATTGTACCATCAGTCCCTGCACTACATCAGTATCTTCGCTACATCAGTACCTCCAAGACGCACCATAATAAGATCAGCGTATTATTACAGGAATCTCTAAGGCGTACAAGCAATTGTCCAATTGAAAGGCAAAGAAAAATGACATCACCCTGCCAGAGTCTGTGTCACAAAATCTGAACGCATCTGAAGTAGCTGAGAGAGCTGGAAAGACCAAGAGAGATATCTGAATTCCAAACAAAACTGGCTGACATTCCAACCCCTTCAGAACTATTCTGAAGTTTTCTCCAAAGCCAAGTCTCCCCAAAGGAGTTTTGCAAAGGGACATTTAGACAGACTTAGTGTCACAAGATGGCTTCCTTAGAAAGCTTGCCCTTGCACTGGTGCTCTCCATCAACTCCAGCAACAGTCCACCACTTCTTCATCATCTTCACCAGTCAAAGGATGGCTGCAATCAGATGTAGCACAAAATTCAGACATCCATTCTAATCCCCTGCAATGCGACAAGCTCTCACTGCAAGGACAGGAAACGTCTCGACACCCAGATAGACTTAGTTTTTCATTTAAAACATCTTCAACTTGTATCTCTAACTTGCTGATACATTTTAATTTAATTTATCAGCAAATATGTGCTTCACAGAGATTGTATCTATCCTCCTCAGGATTAGTAGATAAGTATAATTAGAGGTTAGACTGGATCATTCACATCTGTTGACACTATACAACTCTGCTGCTGTGTTATTTTGGAAAGACAAAAAAACCTTCCTGTGAAAATTAAATCCCTCCAGATTATACTTAAAAACTTTGCTTTAACTTCCAGGAGGTTGGGGGTTTTTTTTGACTACATCGTTTTGGAAATACTCTCCCTGCTAAACAAAGTAACCTGTGTGGGTCTGATGCACAATCCTGCCTGAATCCCCCATCACCCAACTGCTCTTCCATCCCAAAATACATCAGAGAAAGGTCTTGAAG
>NW_009608925.1:4371-10697 GCF_000690535.1 Cariama cristata
ACCAGGCTCATCAAGTGTACCCAATTTGATCTGTACCAATCAATCACAGACACTATAACATCTGCGAAGCAGCCTGACACCCAGTTCAGTAGCACCAGGGAATCTCTAACTTCTGTAGCCA
This sequence comes from Cariama cristata, assembly GCF_000690535.1. Taxonomy (NCBI): domain Eukaryota; kingdom Metazoa; phylum Chordata; class Aves; order Cariamiformes; family Cariamidae; genus Cariama; species Cariama cristata. The sequence continues at coordinate 4,493 of NW_009608925.1, forward strand.
ACACTTCCACAGGTTATAAATTAAGAAGAGCTCTGACAGCCCCTCAGAAATAAGCTTCACACAAGGACAAACTCATCTTCAACGATGCTGCCATTCAGTTTACAAAATGCTGTGCATATAATTTTCTTAACCCACGCTAGGTTTTCCTTAAAACAAGCATCTGCTTTGCAGGTACTACATGCACCAAAGTCTGCATCCTTCTCCACACTGACTGCATTTACCCCCACTGCAATTTGATATGATGTGGAGCCACAGGTATGAGTACATCACATGGCATCAAATCTTGCCTCATGCACGCTGTGTTTCTGAAATGGAGAGGCTACCTGGAGCTTGCTATTTGACAAGGTGGATTTGATGCAGCATGTTACAGTCCACAGTCTCTCTCGCAGTTCTAGAAAACACATCAAGCATAAGCAGCTCCTCCTTAGAAATAAGCTAGAACAGCTTATCATCTACGTGTCTTCTCCTGAAAAAAAAATGAAGCCAAGCAAAAGTCCTTGCAATGAAACTGAGGATATCCATCAAGTTTTATGCAAATCTATTAAATTTATTTTAAAAAAGTCTACAGAATATTAACTTCTTCTAATATCCTTCTACCCAGCAGATAAAGCAATGGATCTAGGAAGGGAGTCTGAAGGGAGAGAGGCAAGATGGAAGTGAAGATACGTAAATAGGTACAAAACTCATGTACTATTGCATTTTTACATACATGGGGAAATAACAGAAGCACAGAAATCATGGAATTATGGTATCGAATATGTTAAAAGTTTTGCTGTGGTATACTGGTATATACTTTTTGCATGCCTACTGTGTTTTTTAAAAAAGGCTCAAGTAGTCCCCTTTGAAGTTATGCTTAGTAAAATAACTAATTAAGACAGCTAGCTGATTCATCACCATCACAAAGGTCTGCACTTTTCAAACCATTAACAAACTTCTAAGTCAGCTCAACACCCAAGTTCTTCAAACACTAAGGCATAAAGCACTATAAGCACTTCTGCTTCACAGAGTACTTCACTTTTTTATCTCCCCCTCCAGCACTCTGTCTATCCCACTGAAAACATACCTCTTCTCTTGGCCATCTGCTGCAGAATTTCGGGACACACACACACACACGCACTTCTATACTTTCAGTCATGCTTACTCCTCCCAAACACACACATGCAGTCTGCTATGCTTGGGCTTTCTGTTGATTTATCATCAGGATAATTACAATCTTCTGTGAATCAACATATGTTGATTTATCAAAACATGTGGTTTCTGCTTTCAAAAGGAGGTTGTTGTTGCCCTGTTTTTCTACACAGTTTTACTTCGCTCCTGTATTTTTCACCGCTACACCCTGATGCACCCTCTTCACCAGAATATGAATGAAAATTAAAATAGCATTCTGTAGTCTCTATGCTGCCACAGGTAAGTATTATGGCACGTGTTACTTCTTTTTCTTCAATACTTTCTGATGAAGAAGGGTCTGGTGATGCTGAGATGCTTTCTGAAGAGGAAGGCTTGCCATGCTGCACACATGGAACAACTATTGTACAAATGGACTAAAAATAAAATCCGTATCTATTCAGTCAGAACTGTTAAAGCTGAAGGGGAAACACAAGCACAGAATACATCCTAAGGGATGACTGATTGAATTACACCCCTGCAATAGTCCCATAAAACGTTATTGATCTCAGACCGAATGCTTACATAGTTCATTACTTAGGCAGAAATTGTGAAACACAGGTGGTGTATTTGTCACACAAAAGAGGAGGAAGGGCATTTTCCATCATCTTGGTATTACAGTTGTGCTGAAATTACCGGTTCATAATTTTGGATGGACAGTGTGGACCCCCAGAGTCGCACATCAAAAATGCCCAGACCAGAATTAAGAAGCCATAGAGTGATGCAGTTCTTTAAGAGCGATACCAGCAATTAAAGAACATGACTTGGGGCGGGGAGGGGGGCGGCCTAGCCAAAGAAAACAGAGTGAACCAGCATCCCCTGCTTTCAAATTAATTATATAGCATTAGTATTTCACTGTAATCAACACAAACCAGGGGGTCGGGACCAGCTGTTCCCGCACTGCCACGTGATGCCTGTGGGGAAGTGACACTGCATCACCTCTTTGCACTGCACAGAAAGAGAAGGGGAAGAAGAGAACAGTATCTCAGCCAGAGTCTGTGAAAGGCAATCCAAAACACAGGGTTGTGTGGGATGTCTCCTATCATATTCTCACCCTGTTTTCCTTCCTAGCTTCCCAGGCCTGGTGATCACTGTGTTTTCCCTACCTTCAGGAAACCGGCAGGAGACCAAAGGCAGGACCTTCTATTTATTTGGTCCTGGAAGGGACAAACAGCTAAAGGACAGGGAAGGATTACAGGATCATATAATTTTTTCACTGTTCACTTCAGTTCTCAGAAAATATTGGAACAACCAATGATGTATGCTTACAAGCATGGGTTACTGAATTGTTAAAACCGCAACAGAATAAAACTGAATTGATATAGTGCCTTGTGCAGAGGAGAGAAACTGAGAATGCAGTATGTCTTCATCTGAGCAATACTGTTTGGTCCTCTCTCACATATCATTCTCCTCTGGAAGCTGGGGAAGAGAATGGTCTATGAAACTGCCATGAGGTAGATGCAAACTGGCTGGATAGCTGTTCAAAGCACAGCTCTCAGTGGTTCAGCATCAACACAACAGGAGGGATCAAGTGCAACTCCACTGAGGTCTTTCCTGTGTCTAGTCATGGTCAATTACCAAGCTGGTATGACCAAACAGAACAGGTATCATCAGGTTGGGAAGGACTGTGGGAAACCTTCACAAATTTGAGAGAAGGCCTGAAGGTAACTAGATGGAATTCACTAAGGACAAATGCAAAGGGCTACAAGTTTGACAACAGAATAAACCACCCAAATACAGCTGGGCCAGGCTGGAGATCTGCACATTACGGTGGGTCAGAAGCTGAATGTAAATGACTGGTCTTGTGTTGCTGCAAAGACAACAAGCACTTCACCAGCAGTACAAACAGGAATACACTTTGCCAGCCATGTGAAATAATCCCTCTGCTGTGCTCAGTGGCAGTTAGGTCACAGTTTCAAGAAAGATGGGCGTTAACAACAAATACTTCAGGTAAGACCAATGAAAACGATCAAGAGGCTAAATCACATAACAAACAAGGAAAGACCAGAAGAGTTAGTTATTCAAGACTAGCAAAGAGGAACCTGAAAGAACATAACACTCTTTACAAGGCTTGTACAAAGATAAGAGAAATCACCTGTTCTCCATGTCCATTGGTGGACTGAAGACAAAGTAATACTGGTAATGAGTTTGCCATGCTGACACAGACAGGTACAATCCCTCTTCAATACAGGAGGATGGACTAGGAGACCTCTTCACCTTCCACACCTACTTTCCTATAACTTTTTGAAGCATTTACATACTTCTCCCAGAAAAGCATTTTTCCCCAAAACAACAGTTAAAAGCTACAGCTTTGGCTCTGACTAGGTGAGCATAATGCCTCAAACACACTGTCAGTTTTGCGCCTGTGCAAGTCATGGCATGCTTGTGGGATATTTGTACCTACTGATGCTAACCTTGAATTTGGAAAGTAAATGCTTTTAAGTAACTGAATTAATTGTTATGTCTCACTCAAAGAATTGGTTCGACAACAACAACAGAAGTTTCACTGTTTCAGCATTATTGAATATCCCTGAAGATGTTTTTACTGAATTGCTGCAAAATGTTAACTGTTCTCTAACCATTTCTTTGCATAAATTAGTACCGAAGTAAGAAGCTGTCAGTCTCCAATTCAGGATCAGTACCCACAGTTTGTTTCACTCTCCCTTCCCCTTTAGAAAAGATAGAATACTGTCACTTGGGAATGGGGAAAATATGATTCTGTGTGTAGAATTGTTACAATTTTTGGCAATAGCTTTAATAATATTTTTTTATAAAGGTCAGTATATGCTGATATAGTTTAGGAGACATGATAACCTGCCACTTTTCCACTTCTGAGTACTTAACCATCCTCTCTCGAGTGACAGACAGATAACGTTGAGCATTAACAGAGCTGGAAAAGGGGTATTGTATTAATTCTACCTCTTAATAATAAATAATCAAATAAAAACAAGCTCCTGATTGCTTAAGCAGGAAGGCACTAACCAAAGTAAGCAAGGAGACACTAAACACTTCCAGCAAAGTCTCTGGACCAGATTATGTGTTAAAGACAAAGTAAGTGTTCAAGGAAGTCTTGGGAAAGAGGACCAGCTCGCAACTTTGACGTTACCTTTTTTATACACATAGTTTGTGTTAGTCTTGCTTGAACACAGAAATTCAAGTAACCAAAAAGAGTAGGCTTTAGTACTAAGCCGGGAAGAGGAGATTGCCTCAGGGCAGAGAGACTAAAAGAGCAGAACTTCAGGTGCAGTCACAGGTTCTGTAAAGCAGTGACGTTTACAACCCTTTGATAAAAAGCAGAGGAACATTAGCGTGATGAAGTACAACAGACAAGGTAGCATTTCAGATGAACAGAGCCAGTCAACATGGCTTTGCCCCTTGAAGGGCTGTACCCTGCTGTCATACGGACACTGGGTTGGAGAGCTCCACAACCCTGACCACACTGCAAGGTTGACGAGGGATACAACCCTACAAGACTGCAAAACGAGGCAAAACAGCAGCTGCAACAGCAATGGAAACAGTGCATATATCTAGATTGAATCTGAAAGCCAGGGAAGTGCGACATGAAAAGCAGAGGCAAACTGATAAGCCACAAAAAAAAAAAGTTGGTATGTACAAACACACAAGGCAGTTTTACACAGACACAAGGGGACACAGAACAGAGAGCTGTGAAACATGGGAAGCTTTACTACACTGTGAACGTAAATGAATAAAAAATTACTATTTCAAGAGGAAGGTTAGCAGTAGAGCAACTATGATAAACATCAAAGTATCAACAGTAGAGTAGCACAATATGCTCCAGTAAGCACACAGCCATGAGTAATTACAGCTACTAACTGAATCACTCCATAGATCCAGAGGGTCGAGGCAGAATCTCTGCTGCTAAAACAAACCCCTTCTAGTTAAAAGGTTTGAATTGTCTGTCTGAAAGAGTGCCGGACACTAAAAGCTTCAGTGTTAAGACAGCAATGGCACGAACAACTCAAATTAAGTTCCTCGGGGAACGGAATGACTGCAATTAATCCACAATGGCAAAACCTCTCCCACTCCTTAGCAGAGCTGAAGCCAAGAGAAAAGCTACAGAACATCAGAAGCGGCTGTCAGAAGCTAATCTAGAGAGACTCCTTAAGCACTAGCAAATGCCACCAGGCCTGGGAAATCAGAAGATGGTGCAGCAAACAAAAATCACTTCATCCCCAACTGGGAGCCACCAGCTCAGGCTATATCAAGGCTACAAATCTTCAGGAGCTTCCGCAACAAACTGCATAATGAACTCTAGGGGCTATCTAATTGTGTGAACGAGGAAATCCCAAAAGCTGAAAGTGCTGCAACAAATTCATAAGTTTTATTACAGGAAACCTGTAACAATTAGTTGGACTAACTTTAAAAAAGCTAAATAGAAATAGATTATAAATGCATATAATGCACTTCCCCAGATTTACATGGGCAAAACCCTACGCAAGGTGAGCACAGACAAGATACCAAAACCCAGGAAACCCTTAAGTTAATTTTGGCTGCACAACCTTGGTTCTGTCCCCTCATGCATAAAGATTATGCAATATTGATTTACCATATGGACATGAATAATAACCTCACGAAGCAAGACCATGCTCAGAAGTATTAACACTAAGCAGTAAACAAAAGTTCAGGCATTTGTCTTCTGACTGCTTCCCTTTGTAATGCAGGACTTGGTCTTGCAAATTACCAATGTGTCTAAATGTGCTGAATATCTGAAAGTACGGTACACCTATGCAAACACGGACATATGAACAATGTTCCCATGATACATCCCTGGCCAAAAAAAAAAGCAAGCTTCTGAAATTGATAATCAACCACAGATGTGCTGTTTGTTTGGGGCTTCTTAAATACATTTTTACTGCCATCTCTCTGAGTCAGGGTCTCACTGTTTGCAGCTGAACAGTAAATAATTGCATAAACTCACTGAGACCAACATCCTGTGAAAAACTTGAGATCTAGTGGAGATGCTGGGATTTAATAGTTGCAGTAAGAACCATAGCGCAAAACGTTGATCATCAGTTCCCTA
>NW_009608925.1:10728-12428 GCF_000690535.1 Cariama cristata
ACAATAATTTTGTACCGAGTCATGAAGACATGGGCCTACTCACATACACCACCACAGCTTATGCACAGCTTGAGGGCTAAAAGCATTCAAATTCACACTGCTGCAAGATGTGGAAGTGGATGGGGCTGAGAAAGAAGGCGGGATGGCTACTGCACCCTCAATACTCTTCATACAGATGGGAAATGATACAGGATGGCTCTGCCAAAAAATTCCTCAAAACAAAACTACTGATACTTGTCACATAACTAGTTACATCACTTCATGCATGAGAGGAAAGAAGTGTACCACCTCCTATGCAGATGACCACATATATAAGAGCAAGAGCAAAGTTTATCAAAGAATAACAACATCAAAATCTCTGTCCCAGGTCAAACTATTTATGTTTTCTATCAGAGATTGTACTGCACCATGCACAAAAAATCCACCTTTCCTTGCAACAAACAGTCCTTCAAATGCAGAAGTTCAACCATAATGGCAGGGCCAGTACAAGGCCAACTTCACCTGAGGAGGCAGGGGAATGTTCTCATTTCAGTTACATATTGCAACATATTATGTTCTATTATACAACCAACTGGGGCTTTCAGAAGTGTCACTGGGCAATCCTTAAGGCTAACAATGGTTTTACCTTAATATTTTAAAGGAACCTTACCTTTAAATGTTTTGTAAGTCCCTGCTTTTTTTACAAAAAAGTTGTACAGATCCCTGCCAGGAAGGCAGGTACATGAAATAGTGGAAGCCATTTTCAGGAACTTTCACAAACATTTTACTTTTCACTCTTTTGTAGTTAAAGGAAACATTGTTCCATTTGCATTGTATTTCTCAGCTCATCTGAGCGACCATGACCAAAAGTCAAGGTAGGAAAGTGCCATATTAGAAGACAGAGCAGAAAAACTTCAGAAACAAAACAAAACAAATGCCAAGCAGCCAGCAACTGTCATCAGGTACACTGTTTATTCAACAAAAAAATGGCAGTTAATGTTGGTGGGAAAGAACAAAAAACAACCTGCATCAAGGAAACCAACAGAAACAGGATCCTAAAGTGACAGTAACTGGGGACTGGAGGATGCAGTGCATAGGCTCAGGTGCCTGCTACCTACATCAGAGAAGATGCACTGTAATTATCGATTGCATTTTGTAAGACCTCTCATTTGAGTCCTTTGAAGAGTATGAAAAATAGTTGTCCTTATCTTCACTATGAGGTAAAATAATTGCATAAATATAACAAATGGAGGAATTAGCATAGTGGGGAAAGGAACTGGACTCTTATGTTTGTGTACTGCTCCAACCTCTGCCAGCACCGACACTGCTGCGGCACTTCTGAAGTGCCTCCCAGCACAGCACCCTAGACACAGGCTGCCCACGCTGCTTCATGAAGCTGACCTTACTCCTGGGTGACAGCAGTGGTTCACACCGGCTCTGCCTCTGAACAGGTTGGGGTGGCAGAAAGAGAATGTGGAATTTCTGCCTTGGATGAAGAAAAAAATCTGTACAAGGGTCAGAATAATTGAAAGGAAATCACTGGGAAGGAGGTAAAGAAACGTGCCAATTCAGCTATAATACAGCCTCTGCACCATGCAGCATTAATGGGCTGAAACCAGCATTTTCGGTCCCTATTATCCGATAGCTGAGCACCTTCACAGGGAATACCTTGGAGAAGAAAGAGATTCCAGTTTTTAGTCTGCTCAAACCTCTCCCCTCTT
>NW_009608925.1:12459-27239 GCF_000690535.1 Cariama cristata
AAAGTGGGTTTGAAGTTCCCATCTGAAGCTAGAGGAAAGAATGTGCTCTTGTAAGAGCTTTTATGTAAGAATATCCCTATTCCACATTTGGATTAATCAATACCTTATCAAATTATGAGAACAAGCCAGAATATACATTTCACTGCAGGTGGGCTAGTACCTATAGTAGCCGGGCAACAAGTATCTCTGTAGAGCTGGGCTCAGGAAGCCTGAGCAGGAACCCTGGTCTGCCCCTTGTGCAGAATCGATCTCCTCTTCATAGGCTTTAACCTTTACGTACTATTACTTAGAGCCATACAGTACCTCATGAATCAAATCAGTATCATGTATGATTCATCTTTGGCTATTCCCAGCCCCAGCACTTGTAACAGTATCACAGGCAATAAATAACACAATTTGAGGTGACCAGCTACCAGATTATAAATCTTACCTCTTTGTGGTTACTGAGGGTCTGAACTCAGGCAGAGTTCCTGCTTCAGGACTCCGCTGGTTTTGTTTTGAACTCTGCTGCTGACAAGTAAAGGCACTATGAGGAACAAGCCTCTAGGTCCGAGGTCTAGATTCAAGGGTTACTTGATACAACAGTAAATGTCTATCTCCTCTCTCCATATAACATCACGTGCTGGACACACCACATGAAAACAGGTACACTGAGAAAGACTTGGAAGCACTTAATCTAGTGAAGTTACAGGCAGCTGGCTTTAAGACCCCACCTCCATTGGCAATTGTATTACAATTTTTTTCTCTCAGTGGCAACTGAAATCTACCACTTGGCAGTATATTTTTGACATACTGTTGAATTATGTAGACACATACAGTAACAACCTCTGAAGCATCTGAGGGAGCTGATTTGTAAGTTTATTTATTCAATCCAGAAAAATATTTGAGCACCCACTTCTAATCTTCTGTCATAAAATAAGTGACTACAATCAAGGAAAGCAGCCTTTCCTGCACTAAAAAGCTAAATCCATGACAATATACTTGATGGTATATTTTACTCTACTTATTTTCAGGGGTTTATACCCTGCCATAGGTATTACTGAATCAATACTGAACTAGTCCAGAAGCACAATTCATATTTGCTCTGGATCCCTCTAATTTGAAGAAATATGATTTATGAATGCTTCAAGAGTACCTGGAGGATGGATGGATGTTCTCCAAAGAAGCTGAGTTAAAGCCAAACTCATAAAACAAATGTACAACCAGAATTTACTCTGACTTTACAGAGAAGGGTTTTGGTCTCCAACCGTAAGTTAGTACAAGGTTTCACCAGCTGTTCTCCCAAATGATATGTAATACATATAATAATTAGTTTGTAGATGCACTGTTGCGCTAAAGAAAAATCGATCTTCAAGTCTTAGCCTGCTCTTCTGGATGGGGTTGTGTGTAGCTCTTAGGAGCTGGGAAAGAACTAATCTAACGAGACTGCGGCAGCTCTCTGTCAAAGCACAGAATGGCAGCAAGGACACACCAACAAACACAAAACCCCAAAGGATAGAACCGTGACAGAAGCACAAAGCAACAAGTTATCAACATTTTCTGTATCTGTTAGGGTCACAAAAAATTGCCGCATGCATTGCAGAACTTTTCTCTCTAGTTAAGCAAATTTTGCCTATTAACTGTATCTAGACACCACCTTCCCTCGCTCCCCCCCGCCCCCCCAAATGAGAACATTTTAGTGAAGAGTTCAGAAAACACAAACAGTGCAGCTGGCAAAGGTCTGATCTTTCTGGAGCTCTTCTGTTTGGCTGAGTTTTAGGGGATCATTTCACACAGACTTGCTCCACCTGCATTTCAGGTGCAACAAAGGAAATCAAAATAAAATCCTTTCCTATTGGTTTAATATTAAAAAAATGTTCAACAGCTATAGGTTGTGCGCGGTGATTAGAACTGCCACTATGTCTCTGGTTTTGGTTGCTTCCAGTCAGACACCTGAATGAACTAATAGCAAGAATGGGACCTCACCTCTGGAACCTAACTAACAGAGAAGGTGGAACCGAGCAAACATTCAGCTGCAGCAAATTCTAGAACTTCACATTTTCCAACTTACTGTCTAACAATCTTTCTCTCTCCATAATTATTGCTTCTTATGTTAGACTAATGAAGAATCAGCACTCAGCTTTCAGCTTTTTTATTTTTTCTCCCCCCCGCCCCCAGGACAAAGGAACAGTGTTTACGTAAACCTGTTCCATCACCAGGAGATACAGTGATTCTAGTTCCAAAAAGGAGTAAGAATATAGCCAATCTCACTGTCTTATTTCAGTGTTATTTCACACAGCCATGAAAAAGCACATGGAATTTCTAGATGTTTATAAATAAAAAGCAGTGATCATTTCTAGTGAATATAAAGATGTTAGAAATAGTTATGTTGCAATATGAGCATCCACTGTACCTTTCCCATCACTGCCACCTAGCACATCAAAGCAAGCAGTTTAATGCCACCTTTAAAGATTTCCAAGTGATTGAAATTTGTATTGCACTACATTAATGACCACCTGCATTACATTAATGTTACTATTGACACATACAAGTAATTCTTAGCACAGGCACAGAGTCAGAAGGGAAAAACACAAGCTCATATAATTTAATGAGCACCAAATAAATGTATCTTGGTCTTCAAGTGAACTATTTTGCAGCCAGAAAAAAAGAATTCCAAGAAAAATTACCCAAAGCTAAAAGGTTTATAGTACCATGCTCCTGTACACCCTCAGGTAATCTATCAGCAGTCAGGAACTATGTGTATCTGCAATTCCGACAGTGTTCCCTTACAAAGAGTTAAAAGAAAACGCTATACCCTTCTACACTTGTATGGATTGAGTGATTATTGACCGATGACCACAAACAAAACGCGGCCAGAGCAGTTCAGTGAATAGAAATTGGGACTATTTACTCATTTTTGCTCATTTCATCTTTGAGCAGACAACTTTCTCACCTGTCACATATTTGCCCTTACTGGGGAAACACTGGGGAGACTATTCTGGGGAAAGCAACCACTTTGGAAAGAGCAGACTCTGGAATTAGAGTAATTAGGTCTGGAAAAAAAAACCACATATAAAAATGTTCTAGCAGTTAAACAGGTAGTAAAGCAATCGCCTCAGCATTTGATTTGACAGCTTATTTTTAAGGCGAGCACTTCTGTTGCCATTACTTGAAATTAGTTGTCATTGTCAGAGATCTTAATTTATTTGTAATTATTATAATTGAACTCCAGTGACACTCTAGGAATAAACTAAAAGCTCCCATGATATTCATTTTGTAATAAGGAATATCAACATTCATGTAACGGCAAATATATGCCAATTTACATCTTCTCTTAGTCTAAATAAAATAACTCTTTTTTAGGCCATTTTTCATATTTGTTCCTAATCCTGCAGGAGGATTATGTGACAGCACTGATTTTACAGTAGCAAGGTTAAAATTCCATCTGCTTTTCTTGCTTTTAACATTACACAGTAAAACATATTTAATATATAAATTTCCTCTACTTTTATTCAATCTTTTGTCAGCCACAGCTAACTCATATTTTAAAGATAGTATCTGAATAAAGTAAGGTAGGTGTTTATGCTAATATTTTATCATTGCTATTTCCTTTGCTAGATAAACTTGGCACAGTTAGTAATTGAAGCAAGAATACACCCAGTGACTTGGGGATCCCTTTGTTTAAAAAAAACAAACAAAAACCTCATCTGCTTCATCAATAACTTATTTTCTTTCAAAATTCAGTGATATCTACACATCCCTTTATGAACAGATAATACAATCCCCAAAGCTCACTTAATTGTTAGAACACATACGCTTTACTCAGCCATGAAAACCTTTAAGAAAAAAAAAAGTTCATTACATTGGTAAGATGAAGAGAGACCATATCTTCCAGTTCAATAGGTTAAAACAGAAATATTTCTCCCTAGGTTATTTTGCTTCTGGTTACTTGGCTGAAGTGTCTGGAATAGCAAATACAGAGAAGTTTGGGTTTATTCACATTCATTCCATCATGTCTTTAATCTGCAAATGTCACAACAGAATTATTTTAGGTAGCCATATGAAATCATGCAGCTAATTATCAGCTGCGCTTCCGTTATCCCAAGAGAGACTTTCCTTTTTCCAGGTTGATATTAGTTTATTTTCAAGAGAGGAAAAAGAATTAACAAGAAGAAAAATTAATTAAGAGAATTTGATAAAATAATACACAAGGCAAAAAAAAAATAAAATCATAGCTTCAGATTCTCTCTGGCTATGGTAATATACAAAAAGCAAAGTCCTCAATAAAGCATAAAGCTTAATTGCCTCTTTGCAGCCTGTATGATTCTTAATAAAGATGAAGACAATACTGAGAATCAGTGCACTGACAGACAATGCTTTCCTTCCCACAGCCTATCTGCTCCCTACACTGGCTTTACTGAAACACGATTCAAACAAAAGTAAACAGGAGCTGGAAAACTTGGAAGTTCTCTTACCATCTGACAAGTCAATTAGCCCGAGGTAGTGCAAAAGTTTCAGAGAGGAGCACACCACCACCACAATCCCTAAAGTCTGGAGTCCCTCCGACTCGCCTTTAGTCCACATCCTTTAAGGCACCACACAGATACCTACTGGTGTGCCTGCAAACAACTGGCAGACATCGAAAGCTGAGAAAGCCTCTGTTTGAAGCTCCTCTTCCTGCTGCTCAGCTAAGTGTACAGCACATTTCCCTCCCCCCCATACTCACACTCCCTCTTGTTTCTCAACCTCTCCCCCTATTTCTCCTCTTCCCTCCTCTCTCTTGCTTGCCTTTTTTCTCCCTTTTTTTTAAAAAAAAAAAATCATGCAAGCAATTTCTGCATTTAACTGTAATCTATTGTTTTACTTTCTTCCACTTCAGGGTAATTCTCTCAAGAGTTTACTCTGCCCCCGAACAACTTAGCACTGTACTGCTAACCTCAGCAACATCTCACACAATTTTTCCTTTTTTTTTTTAAAAAAAAATATCTGTGACACCAGTCAACTTTTGCATTTGGGATTTTCTCAGCAATTCTGCCAATGCAGATGCTTTTTATCAATGCCTCTTCTGTACTGCATAAGAGAATATAGCACATTGTAGGGGAGGAAAGGAAAGGTCTTTCCCTTTCTTAATTCCACACCCCGACCCTGACATGCTGGGATATACATAAACACGCTTCCCACATACACGCGTATACTTGCACAGAGCCCAGGACCTACAGAGCAACTCTGTTTGTAAGTAACAGCTCCAAACTCTGTTCCTCTCAGCTGTTGGACAGCAAAGAATGCATTTCACTGGCATTTATCACATATCCAGACGTCAGTGCGGACCAGTGCTGGTCTGGAACAAGCATCCTGAGCAGGCAGCTAAGGAGGACAGACAGATGCACTTTACACTTGTTCATCTTTGCAATATTTCACACCAGGCTGCTGGCATGGGGTAGCACTGCAGGTTGCTCTCAAGTTAAGGCAATTACATATTTCTCCATTACCACCACAGATGAGTAAACTCTTGACAGGGTGAGCGTTTTATCAGGATAGCAGATGCAAGATTGCAACACCAGTAAAAGCTGGACTTTTCAAGCATGTTATTAGCGGAAGATGCTCATATGCCCCATGTGGGTTGTTCAGGAGAGCAGAGATAGCCAATGCCTTTTTATTTTACAGGACTCGGAGGCTATCATTTTCCCCACACTGTTCCCACACTTGCACCCCACACCAGGCAAGTGGTAGCTCCCTTTCCCCGCAGTCCCAAAATAAAGCAGGGCAGGCTGGCTTTCACCCCACAACACGGCTCCCATAACCTCTTCTGATGCTGCCTCTGCCTTAAACTGCTGCTGAACAACATCATCAGGTGCAGAACCTCAAAGGGATTTTGTATATCACATTAACTAAGTAATGCACTTGAATTGGTTAGAGATGTTCATATTGAAGCCAGGCTGGAGGTACAGAGTACTCATACATACTTCAGTGATCCAGTCACCAAGTAATGAACACTTTAATTGAATTTGAGTTTCATTTCTGTATGCAGATGGCCAAGGAAAAGATCACGCTTGCAAATGTGTTATTCATGAGGGTTCTCTATCATTAGTATCTACCTATCCAGAACTCAATGGCATGATATCAAAGCCTCTTCTATTGATGAATACTGTAGACCAAAGAAATTTTTTTTTTTGTATTCTGTAGCATCTGCCACATTAGATTTTCATTGCCCTGGCTGTATGACTGGCTATGATGCCACATTATGGTTCACATTTCCCAGATTAACACATTCAGCTTTAAAACTATCAAAAACTGAAATCACTGTCAAATCTCTCCCAGACAAGGAGAGGAGAATTTGAAGGAGAAACATGTGACAAAACGACCTCAAAACATTTAGATAATTCCTTGGTTTATCCTGTCTTGTTTCCATTATAAAACCAAACACTACTACCACAAAAAAATACACCCACCACATTAAGTTTGGCAAGGCATACTGACCACAAAAATAACCAGGTTCCTTCCTGTCTATAGAAGAGACGTTTGACACATTTACTTGCTGCCTGGTAGACTTCACACTGTTTTCTCAGACTCCTAAGTTAACAGATCTTAAAGAGCACATAGAACAGAAAAGCCCACCTTACTCACCCACTCATTCCCAGGCACATTATTTACTTGTAGATACATCTAATTACAAAGTTTCTTCCAGCAACGCATGAACCTCCTGAATCTGCTAATCACAAAAAGGCAAAACTAAAAAGTGATGCTATGATGAGCAATGAACTCAAAAAGCCTGGCTTCCTACAGGTATGCCTTGCAGTTCTACAGTTCTCCCACCTCTGCAGCTTCTAAAGCCCTGCAGCAGCACCTTAGCAAAAGGCATGGGGAAGGGCATGAAAAACTGGTAGTTCCATCGTTTGTGTTACTGCAATTTATGTCAAGTCCAACATTGTTGATTCTTTAGGTGTTCCTGACGTAGGCAACTAGAAAAGAACGTTTAGTTTTGGTCCCTGGAGTCCTTGCTGCATGAAGACCTCATGCATGCCAGTAGCTCAGAATCCATTAGCTAACGCTGTCAAAGCCAAACCATTTTTGTGAGGTTGACTCAAGTTTTTAACCAGGCTTGAAGGGACTGTTGAAGGAGAGTTTTTCCATTCAGGATCTTCAGGCTGGTTTGGAATCACCTTGAAGCCAACAGTTCTTCCTGGATGCTGCTGCTTCTCCCTCATTTCCCAAAGCAGCCATTGGGCTCATTCTTTACTTGCCCATTACTGCCCGAAGATCCAGGATTCTGTACGTTAGGGACGTGTTAGTGTCATGTTCCGCTAACTTTTTATGGAAATCGCTGCTGGTTGCCTGACAGGCAGAGTACCAGGTCCCTCCATCCATCCAACCTGGAAGCCACATACTGACCTACCATCACGGCATACAATTAAAACAAATCAGCTTTCTGCTGCTATTTACACATTCATATCATCAGGAGTGACTAACTAAAGAGCTGGCTACAGATGCCTTATGGGAGGCAAATCCTATGGACCCAAATACTTACCTGTGTTTTCCCCGCTATAAGAACTAATTTAAGTAAAAGACAGCATCCTTCCCCAAAAGCTTACCTCCCAGCTTGGCCCATTAGTTACAGCAACACTCATTCTTTACTGTAGTATTGAGCTAATGAGAGAAATTGGTTCTGTGATATAAACCAAAGAAAGGCTACTCACTTGAGCTCTCCAATAGAAATCTGCACAGAAACACAGGATTATCAACTCTTAACAAGAGGCAGAAATATTAATCAAGAGTTTATTAGGTGTTTTATTTGAGTCACTCCTGGAGCAATGAGCAAAAACCCCAAACCAATGCCAAATAAGTAGTGGGATTCAAAATTTTCTATTTCTACAGAATAAATATTCTACAGCCTAAAAAACATTCCGCAGATCTGCAGCAACTTCTGGATCAATGCTTCCCAAACATTCGTAAATCTGCTGCAAAATACATACTGTTATCCTCAGAGAGGGTAGCTCAAGGGACTTAATGATTTTAACTAGAATCACACACAAAATAAATAGCACAAACTAGAGTGCCTGGTTTTCTACCATAGCCACTGAACAACAGATTTTGTAGAACAGCAACGGGAAGAACATTTTTCTAGTTATATACAGATGAGGTTAAGCTCACCAGTGAAGCAGTAAGCTTTATTTTTGCCAAATCCTAAAAGAGAGGAATGTAAAACACCGAATGTTTAAAATCGCAGATGTCTTGATAACAGAGATAGATGTTCTTGCTAACGCCTAGTGTACATATCTCTCGCATCCAGCAAAAGCAGTTGAATGCCTCAATTAACTGTGAAAAAGGTTTACGCTGGGTATGCACAATGTGTGCCCTCTGGGAACTTAAGTAGGATCTTTATAAAGATCAATCAAAATAACAGGTAATGAAAAGGATTTTCCGGTAATAAAAGAATTGCTATGATGAATCATATCAATGATTTATGTAATCTATAATCAGCTCTTAAAATTGGTTGGGGGGGGGGAAATACATCATGAAGTGCAAAAATCATAGCAAAATAGAGAATAATATTCCTCACAGCAGAAGCTTCTCCCAGTGACCAAGCTATTTAGAACACATTTACTCTTTCAAAAAGGAGAATTTGTCTCCTTGCTTTGTTTTAAAACAAATGTAGCATGACATGTTCTCATTAACCACACCTTTAAGAAACCCCAAGTAGTTTTTTTTCATTTTGATTGAATATTCCTTTGCTCTTGTGTTATGACAAACGGGAACATCTGACTGATTCTTCTCGTACAGTTCATTATTTCAAATATCTCTAGAACACCTCTGTTTACGGATCTTCTGATACTTAGCACTCCTGAACAGTCTCCTCATGTAGCTATAAATCTATTTTCCATAGACTGTCCGTAAATCTATTTTCATTGCAGATCTCTGAAGCCCTTCCACTTCTGTTGTATTTTAGAAATGGCACAATGAGATCATTTACAGTATTGCAGGTGGCTCAAAAATATGAAAATACTATTCCATACATATTTGTCCAATATGATTTCTTTTGTGCGTGCATACAAGTTAGCAGGTTTTATAGCTTAAAATCAAAACAGCAAAACAAACTAAAATGAAAACAAGATCTTTCTCATGAGTGATTTTAATTTACCTAGTCCCAAGCAATGATATTAACTGCCTAAATTGCAGCTTTTTATTAGCTTTCCTTGGTTAACAGTCATTCATCTGCCTTGTTGACCACAGGCGATTAAGCTCCTTTGGTGTTTCTCAGGTTTCTCTGGATCTGACTAGCCCTAAGTAGTATGTGCCATCTGCAAATTGTGTGGAGAGAAAACCATTGACTGATAACTGCTGACCACAATTTCAAAAAAAATATGCTATGAGTAAATTAGCAAATCTGATATTTGAGTAATTCATGGTTCAGGGTCCCCATCTAAAGCACGAGTAATCTCCAGTTAAACTAATTGCCATTCGGTGACAATGAGGTCAGGTCCCTTCCTATTTGCACCACTACAATTCCACTCTGACCTCACTGCCTGCAAATTAATTCGGCTGGTGTTTCCCCACAGTTATTCACCAGCTAGGAGTGTTTCTTGAAAGTCTTGGCTAATTACCAGTTATTATTTTTGTCACTAGAGATACATTCGATATAATGACAGGTGAACCACAAATGTCTCATTAGTTGGTTTGGATAATATAGAAATTTGGATGCTTTTCTATTAGTGCTGCACAGGGAGCTGGGGATAAGGAGCTCAGTTCCTCAGTCTGCCATTTCCTCGCTGTATGAGTGCCAGGAAGCAACCGGCAGATGAACCCTCGTCCTGACATAATATAAATTGTTCTGCTATAACAAAACCAGCTATAATTCCATCAAACATTTCCCCCTTAATTCAATTCTTCCGATTCATGTGGAAGAGCTACTATGTCTGTTCTATCAACATCTCCCAGCTTGCTGGCAATGGTAGGATGTTGCTGGGTCTAGGAACCCATGGACAATTTATGCAGAGAAGCAGGAGGACCCCACACGTTTTTTCCCCTTAAGAGGGCTGTCTTGAGCTAGCGATTCCCAGCCTCCTGTGAGCCTATTAGCACAATTCACATTGCCAACTTTGAAAAATGCAGGAATATCTTTGAAAGATTCCAGAAAGCCAATACAACATTACTGACTTTTTCCAGGCCAGCTGGAGGTACAGACAAGCACATCCTACCTTGAAGTTACCACAAACTGCTGAACGGAGGACTTTGCTTTGCTCTGGACCTTGTGATGGCAAAAGCTGGTGAGTGTTAACGATGCACACACAGGTCAAAGCTAAAGCAAGCCTCACCATCTGTAGCTTGATAAGAGAAGATCAGCAACTAATGAAGAAACCACATAACCCTGAAGGACTAACTTGAACCACAGTTTACACGCACACTGTCTGGACAGATAGTATACAACTGAGGCAATATATAATTAATGAAAGGGTAAGAAGAACCTTTCCCAACTATTAAATATCATTGACAGGAATCCAGACAGGCTCTATTGCATTTTTTCCCTCTATTTAACTAGGTTTCACCTATTTATCTAGATTTTTACTTGTAAACCAACATAGGTACACAAACCACAGCAGCAAAACCAAAACCAGCAGCCTCCTTTGAGATCACAGATCACTGTCAGACTTGCAGAAGTGCAATGGCTGCTCTCAGGAGTGGCCCAGGGAAGTTCTCCGGCAACAAACTTGCTCTCTCTTCAGTGCTGCTGTTTAGGCTGGACGAACTGCTAGCAACTGCTCAATAACGTCAGCTGCACTAGGAGGGGAGATAGGGAAAGGCTGCAGGACTTTTCTCACTGTCCTACTTTTTAAACAGACAATGAAAGTTGAGGAGGACACATGCTGTGAAGAAAAGAAGGGTAGGGGAAAGGCAGTGAAAAGTTAAAAGAAGAAACAGCACAGAGGGTAATTCAAGTCTGAATTAAGGAACACTGAATAAGGGGATGTAATGCGAGAAACAGATCTGGGAGGGACTGGGATGGGGCTATGCACAACCTGAAACTGTTCACAAAAATCTCAAACCTGGTGTTTCATTGTACTGAAGGTTCATTCCCCAAACAGGGAAAATGCCACTGCACCCAACCTGTGCTGAGCCCCATATCTAGCTGAGCCCTTCCCCTGGAACTCACACTCAGAGGTGAGCACTCTTCTCATCAGCAAATACGCATAACTGATGGCAGTACAGAGCAGCCAAAAGGAACTGTTAAAAGATGTGTTTTGCAGTGGCAGATTCTTGCTTACTGGATTTCTGCCACAAGCAACAGGAGATGTGACCCCCTCACCTGTGGCGCTGGCGATAACTGCTTCCAGAACCTGAACAGTAAAGAGGCATAAAGCTAAAAGCCTCTGCTATCAGGTCAGGCTGCAGCGATTTTCTTATCACAGGTGGATTTTCCTCCATATTATATATTTCCCATGGGCATCAGCTTGTCACAGCTTCATTCCCAGTTTTAACAAAAGCAATAATTAACAATGCAGAACCTCTGCTCTCAGACTTTTTTTTCTAATGGGCTTTCTTTTTCCAGATTCATATTGAATTAGGCGTATGAGAATGGCAATGAACAGCTAGGCCCCCTCCCCGTCCCCTCAAGACTTAGAAGATCGTAAGTCCACATCACAGAAAACTAATGCAGGATGAATCACAGGTTAAAAACAAAATTTAACTTGCTTAACCATCAATCATACCCAGTTATTTGACATAAGTGCATTTATTAATTACAGTTTTTATAATGACAAGTATCTTGCCTTTCCAATGCATGTCAACTTGCTGATAACTGCTAAGATGCTCCTTCTGACCATGTCTTTTGCTTACTCCAACCTTATCAGTGAAGGAAAAAACCCTGATGGATAAAACCAGTGAAATCATCCAGCACCACATACGCTTTGCTAGTCTCATACTCCTCTCCCTGATGGATCTTCTCTTGACATCGGTCACAGCAAGAGAATAGAAAGCTGGTTACTGGAGGTTTTCACTAAAATTAGGTGAATCTACTGGCATCTCCAGGCACTTCATAATTTTACAGAAACGTCAGTTGGAAGGAATAACAGATATCATCTGCGCCAACCTGTTGCCCAGAGTAAGAGCTGCCTCACTGCCAGCACAGCATGTGCCAGACCAGTCAAGAATTTACAGCCTGCAAGGACAGAGAGCCCACCACCACTCTGAGACAGTGCTGCATCACTCTCCCAGGGAAGAGGTTTCTCCTAGTGTTCAATCTAAACTTCTAAAGCTGCCACTTGTTGACACTGCCTCTTCTGCTACAAAAAAAAAAAAGTATCTTTCAACAGTGCATGCACAGGGTCACCTGGAAGCCACAAGCCTTCCTCCAAGCTACCCAGCTTTTGCCCCTGGGGGAAAAGCATACAGGCTGCTCTTTGCAAGGCAGCATTTAAAGGCAACACTTTTGACTGTGTTCTTTAGTAAAAGCCCTTCAGCATGGACCAAGTCATTTTGCTGCAGTATGTTCTGCTTCATTGCTGACATCCAAAACCTTTTAATTATCACAAGAAGGGCTAGACTACAGGCCAACAGCACAGGCTCTTCTTCTCATCAAACTACTTTCAACTAAGATGCAGAGGGTTTAGTTTCCTAAATCAGTGGGTTGGAAATAAAGTTACCTACTATTTCAAAGTTCAGACTGTACAGTGCATATAGAAGGGAGCATATTCTGAGAGGGGAAACATCAAGGCTGTCTTCCAATGCAGTCTAATCAGGAAGGAAACTGCTGGTTTGGATTGTAGCTCTGAAGGTTGCACATCTGACTGCAGAATAAGATTAGAAATATCAGGAGCTGTAAAATACATTTTGGCAACATTTCACACATTGGCTGGCTACTCAAGACTCCATATGTGACTCGGTCCGTAAGAGCATAGAGTGACAGGAGGGTGGCTTTGCACCTTTAAGATCAGTGGGCTTTTGCACTAATCTTGAGGGCAACAGAATTCAAATAGTTATGAAAAGACAGTAAAAAAATTTAAGTTTTAGAACTCCGAGAGGTTTGTAGGAACAGTCACGAGTTTGGAGAAGGAAGAAGAATGCCAGGAAACCTGGCCTTCACGAGCAGTTTCCATCCCTCTTGAAAAGCCATGGAACTATATTCAGTACCATCAGATACATCTCTGTTGGTGACACCTGTGCCAAGCAGATGATTAGCAACTCTTTTGACTCATTAAAGGTCTCTGTAGTTATTTGAGTGTACTAAGGAATACGATTACATTTCCCATCACTTCACTACGGTAACATATGAAATTTAGTCAGCCATACAGTCATCGCAGCTCCAGTGGTCTGCAATCAAGACACTGGCTTCTCCTTTACTTACCCATTTCCTTTTATTTTTAAGCAGTGAACTGAAGAATCAGTCTGCTTGGTGCATAAAAATCTTTCACCCCCCCCCCCCCCCCCCCGCCATGCTCTAGTAGAATATTAAACTAATGCAAAATATTGCCCAGTAAAGATCATCTCATACATTTTCCTTAGTTACAACACATGTATTGCAGCTTAAGCACTGAAAAAAAAACTCTGTACTTGAAGAAAACTGGTCCTTTGCCTGTTACATTAAATCATGTTTTCTCACCACTTTTCATGCTGTTCTGGATTTCTTACTTTCAAGTGGCCTCGAGCAATGAATACCTGCACACTGTTTTCTAAATAAGCCTGTACTTTCACTCGCTGATCTGTTTCATAAAGAAATACCTTTAAATATTCTCATTAACTCTTTATTGGCATCTCATCTTCATTGTAACATCTATGTATTACTTGCACTTAAGTTATTATTTTATCATCTGTAATTTGTGTTCCTGCTCTATCCCCAGCTTGAAAGATTTAATTTAATTAGCTATTTGCATAATTATTCTGCAAAAGATAGTGCCACAAAAAAATAAGGTTACTACTAGGAGATCAGAGAAATAAATTCATGAAGGAATTATGAAACCGTACAAAACTAATCATATTTTAGATACATCACAGCGAATTATGAAATAGTACCACCCTAACTATTACAGATACATCATAGTCTCAAATCACAGCATCCTGAAAATGTTTGGAAGCCTGGGCCAAGTAGCAAAACTCTCAGCAATTAATACTTTGCAATGAAACAGAAACCACAAACAAAAAGGTCAATTTATAAAGTCAATGTCTGAAATTAAACTCTTGAAAGAAGTAACAGCAAGTTTGTAAAGTACAACATAGAGAACAAAAACTAAAAAAGCAGTTTATGCTGTAGCTCTAAATACACGGAAAGTAGGAGAACTTTTGGAGCGGCTCTCTGAAAAGGGGGATGGTTTTGCTTCTGCCAGCACAGCTCCAACTACTAGATGCATGACAGCAGTTTCATGTAATTGCACTCAGTATAGCAGTCAGCTCTCCAGAGTTTACCAGACTGCCTCTGATTTATGAATTATAGTTTAACTGCTCCTCCAGTGGCACGACTATTTAAATTCTGCTTCCCGGCACAGCACAGATGGGCTGACATTCATGGCAATGTGAAAGTCCGACCAACAAAGCACCTGAAGAGCTAAAACACAGGTGCACATGACAGAAACTGTACTTAGGATGTTAAGGCTAAGCAGTACCCTTAGATAATCAACCTCCTTCAAGCCTCTTCCCTCATGTATATCTAAAAATATTCCATTACCAAGCAAGCCCGACAATGGTGATGGAGCCAGCATCCTACTCGCTCCCACATTGCTGCTACCAGTCATAGAGCAGAAGAGAACAAAAGGAAAACAATACAGCAACAGCATATACTGTCTGTACAGGGGAACTGCAAGGACAACAAGGGAAAG
>NW_009608925.1:27270-64803 GCF_000690535.1 Cariama cristata
CCTCAGAGATTACCCCTTCAAGAAAATCAGGAGATCAGGAAGAAAAGTAAAATGCTGAAAGTACAGCAAAAGATAGGAGATGTATGGGAGAAAACAGCAAGGAAAATGAAGGTGCCAGGGGTTTTCTGTAAGCAGATTTACATTCAGAATTTAAGCTGAAATTCAAGGGCAAAAGCAAACTGAAGTAGATTTATGACTATAATGTCACATCTGGGAAAGGGCAGCACAGGTAAAAGAATGATTTGTACACAGCACATCCCAGGTCTGTAAATATTCATATTTGGGGCACACCATGTACCATACACACTTCAGCAGTTAGAGTATTCCCCCAATAATCCATAAGTCTCTTGGACAGCTATATGTATTACAGTTACACTTCCATGGTTGAACGTGGTATCAGAAGTATGGCTGGGGGGAAAAAAGGTTAATTTCTTCAAAGTCCTCAACATGCACAACTCAAAGCCTAACTTTTTTCCAAGAAAGTGTAAGACGCTTCAGAGCCAGCTCTTGATAAAAGAAACATTCATTTACATGAAAGAGTTTGTCAGATCTTATTGCAGAGGCACCCTCTGAAGCAAAAAAAGCTGCCCACCTCTTGGGCTAATCCCAGTGTCAAACAGCACAAAACCAGGCTCCAGTAATGAGGGACAGAGTTCAGTGCATTTCAGAAGTGCTGGACCTTGGGACTGGAGGATTTCTTCCAACGTCTGTGGAAGAATGGCAATGACATAGACTCCTACCACAGAGCTCTCCAGGGACAGCTACTATACTGTAGCACAATACTAATGTTGGTGCTGCAAGCCAAACAGTTTGCCCTGTGTATGTCTATATACATACAAAAACTCATCACATGGTCATTTACATATATCATTTGTACTAGACCATTTCTTAATAAAAACCATATATGCAGCATGCAAGGTATGAAGATGAAAGGCTAAATTTCATTGTGAATTCTGCTGGTTCAGTTCCATTGTCAATCTAAATTTTGGTCAGTTCAAGCACAGGAAAATCATTGCTCTTCAGAACATCATAACTGACTATCCAAAGAGCTTCTTCAGGAAAAGTCCATTAAATATGTCTATATCAATCTATAACCAGACATTTTCATGATGGTCCATAGTATTCATTGGAGATTTTAATAAACCTCTTCCTTTACTCAAATATTCCTGTCAATTTGCTGATTGGAACGCATTCTAACTAAAGGAAGAGAGTATGATAGAGGATGCTACTTTCCCCTCCCTCCCTGCAATTTAATTAAATTGTGGCTTATTAATTGCAAGGTACATTCTCATGAAAAAAGTGCAATGCTTAATTGCCATTATTAAACTAAATATCAGTTTGGATACATCAGTGGATGCTTTGCTGCTGCTGCTGCTCAAATATATCATAGCTCAGGCCTAGAGGGCAAAACATTTAAATGAAATGAAAGGGTATTTCAGTTGTTCATACTTATTCTGTTCAGAGCTCACTCAAGCAAAGAGCAAACCCAAAAATCTAGCAATGATGCCAAATTATGTCCATAGGTATTGGAGACGATAGTTTACTTAATCTAAAGCACAAAACACTCTTCAGTACACTGAAAAATCCTTGGCTGGAGCTTTCTCTATCCTTAAGCTAAGTAGCTAATTACATTCACAGCAAGTAGCTAATTAGAATTAACTCTTTTGTTAATTGTCAGGAAACTATGCACTACAATAAACTTGTTTTCATGTAAGATTTATCCTCCAGTTACAACTCAAAAATTTTGAACAGAAGTATTCATACAAATTCTACAGATATATCTAGATACAAAGATATACAGAGATAATTCTCTGTCATTTCCAGAGACAAAAAAAGATGGCACAACATCCAAGCACTTAACTCTTTACTCAATAAGGAAGTACTGAGCAGTATCCCATTTCCAGCTGGCCTTGAAAATTGAAGGATGCTTCTCTGCAGAAGAAGAGCGTGCAGGAAAAACATCTGGGAAATGAAAGAAGGCAGAAGTTCTTCCCATTCTGGCAGATCATGAAATCATTCTGCCAGTTTAGGCTTCTAAGAGAGAACTATAGCACTTTGGTGACATAAATTTAATCATTTAAGCAACTATATAAAGGTTTAGTTTGCTTGAAGGAAGCTGGATGATCTATCCTGATAAAACACTCTATTTTCTGCCCTCCGTTCCCACCGTTTTGTGTAATATTCGGTTATCAGAAAGGTAGCCTTTATAGACTGGCCATTGCCTACAACTGAATTGGAACAGAGGCTCAGCTGGCACAATTAGCATTTTTCTGCATAGTTTCACCATTTCAGCTGTATGGGCTACTTACAAGAAGGATTTAGATTTTAAAAAAAAAATGCATCTGTATCTTAAGGCATCATGGAAAAACCCATACATCATGATTATTTTTTCAGGAAAAAAATTCCAACCCCAGCCATCTTGTGATTCTGTGTGTGAATATGTGAAGCTTTGTGAGCCTGAAAACTGTTTGCAAGACTCTCAAACCATCCAGTTCCACAAACTGCACTAATCCCAATTCCGTTGCTAGCTCCAATATCATCAACACAAAGCGGAAAAACACTTGATTTCACACCTAAGCACACAGGCAAATTGGCATGGATCCTGCTCAGTAATTGATCTAAACAGGAACAAGTTTTCTAGTGTCTAGTGGATTGCAAAGCTACAATCTTTTGTGCTAACATGCACAAAAATTCGATTCCTGTGTGTTTCTCCTGAGTACCAAGTAGGCAGAGTCTGTAGCTGGTAGGATATAAGCACTAGCAAGCATTAGTACTTAAGTTTCTTCTGACCTGGGTATAAATTATTTTCCAAGGGGATATAGATAGATAGATTCCTAACAATGGAAGGGTGCCTGGAGAGTCACTTAAGAGATAAATAGCATCTTCTCAAATAACACTGTCTCAAAAATACTAAAAGTTTCACCATTGTAACTCTAGAAAGAGAAGGTGAAGTTAGCATATTTATTCAATACATTCAGTTCAGTTTATACAGTAATTGTGCTCGGAGGGGGCATTAGGCAGCGCACAGACTCAGAAATGCCATACAACAGCCTTAAAGTTTAAGTATCAGCCGAGGATTCTGGTTATCGCTTGTTTATGGTGATGTTAACTGCACAGACACTCAATTGACTTTAATGGCACCATGTCATTTCAGGCTTTGCTTTGGTTACTGCTACAACTCCAAAGCAGAGACAGTGGAATTAACTGTGCCACAAAAGCTGAACCAACAAATCTTAAACAGGGGCTTTACTTGAAAGGAAAGCTGTGCCATACACAGGTGAAGGACTGCACTTTGCACCATAATGAATTGTCACAGCTGAGCTTGAGCCCTCACAGAAGCAATTTTTTCAATACCTTTCTCCCTCAGTAGGCTGAAAGGAAAGGATGCAGACTCCCCCACGCCTAGCCAGGCAGCAGCAGAGTAGGGTAAACTCATCATGCTTTGTATCACAGACATACACAAATGAATCATCAGCGCCTCAGAGGCCCCACTGACTTGGTGGGGGTTGGCTGCAGATAGACCAGAACTGGCAATATGACCTGGACAGGGAGGTACATGAAATCCTTTTCTGCATACCTGTATTCCGCCTGACTATCCATAAAACACCTATTACACTAATAGTTTGGCTTTAGGGTAGTGCTCCCTTTCTATCACTTTTATTTTTCTCTTGGGCACATCTAAGTCAACACCACTTTGATACTGGAATTGACATTTTCTTCTTGATGTTCATTCTTGCTTGGCCAAAATGTTGTTCTGTGTCATTGCCATTGTGGTACTCCTTGGCTACTGCTAGGTTATCATTCACATAAATGCTATTAATGGTGTGAAGTAATAACTAATAGGTGGTCAGTGTCAGCCCTTATTTGTTCCTAACAGGCTACAGGGAGTCAAAAAAAGAGAGCAAAGATGGATGTTAGCCCAAGACTTTGGAAACCTGGTTGCTCTGCTGGTGAGTGGTTGTGAAACCACGGCCAAGTCGCAGACACCAAGGTGCCCCAGTGAGTTTAGGGGCTCAGAAAGGAGGTGCACAACCACCCTGAGCTCCGTGCTTTGCTCCCTCTTACATGCAGGCTAATGGCACTGCTTCACCAGGTTCTACTGAGAATAAGTGTGCTAAGTGCTGTGAAACACTAGGAATTTACAGTGTGGGGACATTCAGAGAGTCTTGAAGCAGATGACACGTGGGTAGAGGAAAGGTCAATGTGAAATGTTCAACACAACAAATAGAATCCATGAAACATCCATTGGTATCAATGTAGGCCTTCGTCCAAGAAAATAACTACATGTCACATCATCTTAATAACCTCTTTATATGAATTTCAGCATCTCGGAGCTTGGCAAATCACTGCCAATTTCCTCACAAGCAGCCAAGGACACTTGTCTTCCAAGAAGTCATTTGGGATAAGACTAGATCCCTTCCCCACGTCTCGTAACTTTGAAGAAACTTTCTTGAAAAACGGTTCTGCCCTGCTCTACCAACAGGTAGGAAATAAATATATTTTCAGCTCACTTCATTTCAGAGGCTGCTCAAATCAGGCTCCCCTTTATGTAATGGTGCTCAGTACGACATCAGCTGCTGGGCGCGTTGTGATACAGGTTCGCTGCGACTTTAGAGGAGGCATAGACCAACATTTCCATCTTAATAAAGAAATCAGTTACCAAAGATGCCACCGGGAGAAGGTAGTTCCAGTAATGGGGAATTAACATGTGCCTGTAATTAGCCAATTAATTATCTTGAATCTAATTCATTAAGAAGTTGCATGTTCTCATTTCATTCATTTCTCCTCCTGGCCTCCACTTTCCAGCTAATTCTAATCGCAGGAAAACATGGGAAAGGTAAGACCCAGCAAGAGACATCTAGTTCAACTGCTACACAGTCTTCAAGCACACTCCAAAGCCGACCCACATTGCACAGTCATCCCCGCTCGAAGAAAAGCTGGAGGGACTTGGCAGGTTTGCCCAGAGCCAGCTACCATTACACAAAGTATGGATAATTTTAAGTAGTACTCTGAACATGATATTGAACTATTGATGAACTGGCCCAGAACAAGGCAACACCTGGCAACACAAACTTGTGCGCAGGGTAACCCTTGTGTATCAAAACATTCAGGATGCACTATCTGGAGATGTTTTTTAAGACACCTCTAAGACCCTCATCTGCCAACACAGAATATGCTCAATACTTAGCAAAAAACAGCAAAGACAAAGGGACAGGTACAGGAAGCCTTAAGTCACACCTTTCTATCTGCCTATCGCCAGATCCAAGCTCATATATTAAAGTCTGATGTTTTCTAAGAGTGTAAGAAGAACAGCACTTCAGCTCTGCCTGAAAACCATTGAGGGAAAGGGAGTGCTGAATTCTAAATTATCAGCTCAGCTCTACCTCGTTTCTTTCTTAGCATTAGAGAAGGAAAAACAAAAAATGCTGATTTTGCTTTCATTTCTGCTTATAAATCAAGCCACAAAGTCTGTCTTAGTCTCTGTCTGTTAACTAGGAAAACATTCTGAACAGTCACTGCAATTCAGTCATCTTTTAGTATAAGATTATTTCTTGAGAAGCAAAGCTGACACAAAGGTCTCCATTTCCCAGTTGTAACAAAATGGAAATAAGTCCTGACCACTTCCCTCTGGTAGTAAGTCTGCAGATATTTTTTCAATTCTAGATTATACGGTTTGTAGACAACGTTGCTTAAATGGGCTTTGAATCTATATAGTGCATAAAAATTTAGGAGATTACTAAGAAATGGGAGAAAACATCCATACAACCTACGAAATAAACAAATAGCTGCAAAAGAAAAAAAAAGGGCAAATTCTTTAGATAGAAGTTAATTTTATGTAAATATCAACCAGGAGAAAATTATCACTACTATTATGGAGCTTTCACCTACAGTTTTGGAATATTTTACAAAGGAAACCCTAATAAGGAAACAGAGAGAAAGCAAGAGAACATTTCCCAGAGCCCTGAAGGATAGCCAGGGCCAGAGATCCAGTCTGCTGAGTTTTGAAGCAGCTTAGCTTGGCACACTGCCTTCTTCCCACTGTCTCACCTGAACCCCTTCATTCAAATTACTGAGGCTCAGGTTTATACACTACTTTGCCTTCATTCTGTTCACTCCTAATTTTAGTGCTGTTTTCAATGAATTGTTCACTAAAGTCTATTTTCTTTTGTTCCTAAATCCATTCAAAAATCACCGATTTGAAAACTCAGCTGCTCTTGAACAGTCTTATCCCTTAGAAAGTTTCAAGACAAAAGAGTGAAGAATGTGCAGAGGGAGAAAAAAAAGACAAAAGGAGGAAAATAGTGAAAGACAGGAGGAAATACTGAAAACTGAATGATAAGACTAAAAAGGAAAGAAAAATAACAGATAAAAATCCAGTTTATCCATGCCCTGTGTGCCAGCCAAACTTATGTTGATTATTTTTCTAATCCTAAATAGAGATGCCTGCCTCTGCTATGAGCAATGTATCAATTTACCGAACCAAGCTTGAGGAAAAATGCATTTCAAAGCCAGAGAAAAAGTTAAAAACAAGGAGGTAGCCTACCATAGCCTCAATAAGCTCAAAACCCAGCATTTATCTACATCTGGATAGTTCTGGAGGTAGGAAGAGCTCAGCCTAATGTCAGGTACTCCTTGTTTAAATCTGCGGTTACCCAACAAGAGGAGTTCTGTGACCCCTGCAGATGACACTGGGCATAGACAAAGACAAAGCAGAGGACAGCAGCAGGTTCTCCTAGTAGGTTTTCACTTCAAGGTGTAATTTCATAAACCCATTTGAAATTCTGCTGAACAAAGATCACTCTTGGACTCAAAACTGAGCAAGACGTAGGCCGACTGCAGCTCATTAAAACTTACAGGGCAGTTCTTGAGGCCCTTTGCTTTTACTCAAGCAAATATCCATGAAGCCATTCTTGACTTCGCAGAGAGAAAAAACATTACAATCATGGCGGGTGGGGGGAACACAAAACCAAACACACAACGATACATGTTTAAAATTAACTGTGTATGATACAGACTTGTTGTGGAAGACTTCACATCCTGACTTTTAGCTGATGTGCACAAAGCATTGCTTAGCCCGCATACTTTAAATAACACTATATCATATAAGTAAACAAGGGACCAAAAAACATGAATAACCCTGCCAAATAGTGGGCTTACAAAGATAACATGTGGCAGACTCGAGTCAATCAAGCAAGAACAAGGAACTGAACACGCACAGCAAGAGCTTTTGAGAAAGGAGTCACGGGGCGGACAATCACTAGAGGGGGTTCAGAGACCAGAGACCCCAAAGAAGCCCCTCCGAGATTTAAATTGCATGTGTAATGAGTATGCTGATATGCTAATGAGTTCCAGGAAACAGAATGAATATGTATAATGATTCTGGGAACTCTTATGCATATGTATGTAACTTTGTGATCTATACATGAATTGTAATCACATCGGTATGCACATCAGGCAGAACGATCCCCCATGCATCCAGCGCTGCAATAATGAAATGCCTGCTTTCTAAAACTCCAAACTGAGTCTTAAGAAGGTTCTTCTAACTTGTAAGGTAACAACACAACAAAAAACCCACAGAGACACTAAGGCTGCAGACTGTTGAAAGGGAAATAAACACTGAAGGAGAAAGCAGTATTATACTTGTGGCTCATGGCTGAGCATTTTGGTTTTTGAGCTAATGCAAAACCCATAGATTCTTCTCTGAACAATAAAAGGTTTAACTTCATTGGGAAGCTAGTCGTTAGAATGAAAAAAGTAAACAGAATTTGCAAATTCTATTTTCTCTTCAAAAGACTCTTTTGGACTGAACTCTGGTATAATACAAGAAAAACATCTAAGTGGATTAGCAATAATGATTCCTTTAGCTCTCACCCAGAGAGCAGAGAGCAAGCTCGCTTCCTTTTGGGTAAAGACCGAGACAGCTAACACACACTGCAGCAGAATAAACGGGGGTTGTCTTAAAAGACAAACTTTTGGACAAACTACTGGATATTATGTCTCTATTGGCTGCTTTCTTCCCCTGGACGCAGCAGCAAGGGCAGTCAGAGGGTGAAACTAAGAGACAGCCAGCGCTAACTGTGCAAGGTGGGAAGCACACCCAGGGGACCATTGGGACAGCACAAGGAATGGGCGTGAGCACACGCTGAAGAGGATTTTATCTCTTATCTCAAACATCCCAAGTCAGCTTTCTAACCATTAAGGTACTGTTTAGATGAGCTGTCATGTTTTGTATCAAATGTACCAGACCAGTCATGCCTGTGGGGTTTGAAACAGGAGACTTGACTTGAAGGACATTCGGCAAAAAACCTGTACTTGTTAGGCATATCAACACGGTTTCCATTATATGCTTTTTATTAAATAAGAATATTAGAGAGAGAGAACACACACATCAGGACAAATTTAAAGTTACTTATAAAGATAATCCAATTGAGTATTCTCAGCAGTGTTACAAAAAAGTCTGAAAACCAGTCCCTTTATTTATATCGATAGGGGACCTCCTGTCTCCCACACAGAAATGTAACCACCCACCCACACTGAGCTCAATAGTTAGTTCTGCTCTGATACTGGTTACGTCCATTCGATACAGAAGTGCAACAACACATTCAGAAAAGAGAGTAAGTCACCTTTGGGACAGAACACCACAATTCTCTTGCCTTCATTCCTGAACCTGCATGTGTTTTTGGGTACCTCCAATTTAAAAAAAAAAAAAAAAAAAGTAGATTTCAACAGATTAAGTTATTTCCTTAAAATTAGTCAGACTTACTCTCCCAGGTCAGGTCCCCTCCACAACTCTGGATTTCAAGTGAAATCTATTCCACAGTCCAGTGGTTTTCAGCACCGAATTTAAACTAGAGCTTCAGGAGCATGCTGTAAAGTTAGATATATACCTATTTATTTTAAGTCACACTAAATACTGGTTAAGCCACAGGAATTTTAAGCCCACTTTATATTAAGCTGGACCCTTGCCTAACACCAGCTAATGCACTCTTTGTTGATACTAAGTCCCTTTCCAACAACATTTTTTGCTGGTACCATAATAGAGACCTTGAAAATTCACGCATAAGACACCTGGATATGATGCCATCAGGGTTTACTCAGCAATGCATAAGACAGAAAATTTTTATGCATCTTGATTCTCAGAATTATCCTGGATCACTTTTCTAAGGTCATATGTAATCACCATCTGCAACGACAGCAATGCCTGCAGTGTTTCTCCTTCCAGGTCTTAT
Source organism: Cariama cristata (assembly GCF_000690535.1). Lineage (NCBI taxonomy): Eukaryota > Metazoa > Chordata > Aves > Cariamiformes > Cariamidae > Cariama > Cariama cristata. The sequence goes on from NW_009608925.1 coordinate 36,501, forward strand.
CATAAGTCATTCCCTTCATGTTTTCCTATACTACCCTAGAAAAACAAACAGAAACTGGTCTGTTCCAAGAAGAGTTTCTTTCACCAGTACCTCCTATGCTAAATTCTCAGGCAACAGTATTTTACTTCAGCAGCTTTACACCAACCTATAAAACTAGGAAATTCATTCTGGACTCCGAGTTATAATCAAGAACATAAAAAGACAGGGTACAAATAAACAAGGGTGCTAATGTTTCCAAAGTGATAAGCTCTGAGGAAGGAATTTGAAATACATAATTTCTCACTGCTCAGGAGAAAGCAACAATTTTAAGTTGACACAGGGGTAGGCAATCTGTAACAATAAGGAGGCATTTCCATTTGGTGGTCTATCCAGAAAACCATTAAACAGCAGGCACTTTATAAGACTTTTTCATGAATTATGTCCAGCATCAATACAAATGAACAATTAATTAACATGTATTTGGAAAGCAATACTTCTCTTCTTGCACAGACAATTTTTAAAGTTCTATGCAAAGAGACAATAAAATAGCTGTAGCTGAAAAGCTCAGTATAGCAGATTTCATAACCTTCACTCAGATACATTATAAAGCTATTAAATGTCTGCCACTCAGGTAATTATTGGAAGTTTGCCATATATTTTACTGTCTCCAGGCCAAGACGTGAGAAAAAAAAAAACAGGAGGGGAACTTAATGGATCCAGCCAAGGAACTTTTCTCAGTAATTATGCCTGATTGGAAAATTGTCTGCTTCAAAGAACAGAAACCTGAAGCTTTATTAGTAATGAGAGATCTCAAGTTTCTAATTAACAGAAAGCAAAAGTACCACACATTTCACATCACACGTTCTTGTCACACAAGCCCCTGTTTTCAAATTACTCTCTGAAGGACTAATTTGCACATGACATGATGGAAAGGGGAATGGGGAATCTTAAAAATAAAATAAATCTAGTGCTTCAGGAAATACAGTTTGGTTTGTCTAGAAATCAGGCTGTTTAACTGACCAGCTAACTACCCTAAACCTGCCCAAATTCCAGTGCAGATGTATACTACCTTTTATGCATACTTTCATGTCAGAGGGACTAAACCCAGGCTCATTGTGAAGCAAATCAGGAAAACTATTTGAACTATATGTTTTTATACATGAGTGATAAGCTGGAGTTGCACAAAGCTGAGGAAGAAGCCTACATGGCAGAGCGCTAGCTCCTGCGTAGGCTATCTTCACCTGCATGTTAAGACCCCTTTCCCTCGTACCCCTGGAAGAGCATCAATGTCACCTCCTTTAAGGAGCAATTCTGTTCTTACAGGTTCCTACTCTGTGCACTGGGAATAAACATTGGGAGTTTCCAGTTCAAGCCAGAAGGTCCACAAGTGAGAAACCTTGTGTAAACATCCACCACGTAAGAGTCTCTGCCTGCAGAAGCCCAATCCACCACAAAAATTTATCCCTACCCTTGATTTCTGTGCACCAAGAGCTATCCTTCACTTTCACTGAGGCTTGCAAGGCAGAGCTAAAGGACAGGACCTGGAGGTCTCCACAGAATCAAGGTATCTGGAGGACACCTGAGCTCAGTGGAGACTGGACACTACAGGTGCCTCAAACCAACCTATTTCCAAGTACCTGGTTGTAAAATTCTGTACTTGGTGGTCAATTTGCATTTGGCAGCTTCAGTATCACCTTAACCGAAACAACACTTCAGAACAGCAACAGCTCTTGCACTGATTCACATGATGTTGTAATCTGATCTAGCTCCCAGTTTTTCAATTTTTAAACCCATTTTTGCAGGTTATCAGGACACTGTCTGCCAGCATCAGAAATGGCACAACAGACATTACTTACATTTTCCTGCCAGATAAGACTTCATGCAGAAAGCAATCTCACCAACAAGGAATTGAGAGGAGACAGAGGTAAATGCTTCCTATTGAGCTGGGCTGCTCACTACATCCCAATGTATTTAGCCCATCAGCAAGCACAGGAGAAATGTCCCATACTGCTTACCATTAGTGACCTATGCTAATGGGTCAGGTACATATTTCAGAGTCAAAAAGCTCATCCTGTTGCAGGTGAAGACATCTTCCCATGGCAGGACCCTCCACCCTGGCATTACACGTCACGCACACTCTCTGCTAGTGACCCTGGCACTATTTGCATGCCTCTATCTAGTTAGCAAAGCACTGGCCACACATGCCTTGGTGTGCTAGATAGTTCCTATGGGGTTTCAAAAGATGCTATACCTACCCACTGCTGATGCTGACAACAGAAATTGCTTGGAAAAAAAAATTGATACCAGAGTCACTGCAGCCTTGGGAGACAGAGAGTGTGCAAAGCAAGTATCCCTGTTGGACACAGAGCACAGAGCTGACACCACTTCTGAAGCAATACGTTACACATCTACACTGTAAAACAATATAAAAAAAAAAAAGTGGTGTGAAAGAGGCGGCACCAAGGTCATCCAAAGCTGGAGCCACAACTGGATACTGATAAGAGAGGGATAGACAATGCTGTTTCAAATCCCAAAAGGGAAGGTGGAGACCTACTCCTATCCCTCTAGAGCAGAGGAAAAAACCAACAAAAATCAGGATGGGAAGACTGAACCCAAGGGCATAAAGGAGGGTATATGGACATACACACAGACGAAAACAGGACTGTTTTCTGCAAATCCACGCAAATCATGAATTTGAAATTCTGGATTACATTAACAATTAGAATTGTAATTACAACATTGGCTGGGGAAGGAAACCATGAAGAACCGCATCTTCTAGAGCATTTGGAAGTAGCTGCTGTGTGCATAGGCTCCTGTAACATGACACCGAGGAGGAAACCTCTGCAAGACTCCAGGGCTCCAAGTGATCACTGAAGGACACAATACTTCTATTGTCTTAGGAAAAAAAAAATAATTTGACAACTCACTATTGCAATGTTAAGTGCCTGTCCTTTCAGAGATTGTCATCAACCTGACACTGGATCACAGGCAATTCTTTCTTTTTGGAGAGGAGCTGTAACATACAATTTTCTCCTTCAAGTTAAGCAATATTATTATTTAGATATGATATTTCTTTCAGCTTTTCAGATCTTATGCAAGAGCTCTGAGAGCATCATAAACCACATGTAGACTTCAGCTTAAGTCCGACTTCACAAGGTTTACAGCACTAAACATAAATCTTCCATGCTGTTGAAGAAGGTGCTGGTAAGTCTTTTCAAAGAACCTAACTAGCAAAAGAACAGCAAAGAATTGAAATACCTAGCAAAGTCTGGGCCAGGGAATTTCCATGCTTGATCTCTTTGCTGATATTATCCGCAAGAACATGCACATTACATCCAGCTGTTGAAGCAGACAGAGAAGAGCTCCCCTGGTCAGTGACAACTGGAGTAAGACTGCCTTATTTCACAGATGGTAAATCTAACAGTTATTATCTGGTAATGACAGAGCCAATATTTAATCTATCACCTGCAAGGACAATCAAAACCAGGATGCCTGCCTCTACTATGTGTCCAATGGAAACAGTAATTAACATGTAGAGAGGGCAAATCTTATTCCCCATTACATGCAGCACACAGTATAATACAAGTTTCTTTACCCCCTGCTGGAATGATCCTGAAGTCAATCCCTACACTTCTCATTTCATCAGAATAAATCAGGAAAGCATAAGTTATTTCAAGATAATTACAGCATTAACTTTAAGAGACCCAAGTTCTCATCTCTGTTAAATACTTGATTTTGAAATTTCATCTCCTCATTCTTCTAGCGTAAGATTGAGACATTAACTTTTTGGTTTTTTGCTTACACAGAATCACAGAACAGTTGATGTTAGAAAAGCTGGAAGGCATTCCTCATAGGAGAGTTAACTAGAGCAGGTTGCTCAGGTTAGCTCAGTCAGGTTTTGACTGCTTCCATGAATGGAGACTCCACCACCTCTCAGAGCAACCAGTTCCAAGGTTTGACCCAAAACCTGCTAGAGTCAACAAGCAACCTTCTACTGACTTCAACATGTAGTGAGTTACCTTGAACAATCCCAGTCATCATTTAGGCTCATAAATACTCTAGAAAGATCTCGGACATTTTCTGAAATCAAGTGCTTTTGCACTCTACTTCATAAGACAGATTGATGCAGTGGTATGGTAACAGTACATAAATCATTCAGAACAAGTTGGAGCCAAATAGCTTGATGTCTGTATAATTATCAATTTTCCATGTCTCACTCGATGACAAAAAACAATGTAAATTTCTCAAGTATGCTCTCATAATTCACAATTTAAAAGTAGAGAACTTGTTTCCTGCTTTATACTGAATTTCTCTCAATACTTTGGCTTTAAGGACTTGTAATATATCAAATAAAAAGACCTTGGCTTAAGAATAAATTAAGTATCATTGTAATAATTGACTAAGTGAATCAAACTTAAAAAAATAGCAGAAAGTCTACACAGTTTAAATGATCACGTCATGAAAATAGTGTTTTCAGAAAATTGGAATTGTGCTGTTTCAGTTAACTAAAAAAAAAAATCCCTCCATCAGCTTTTCATTATCTAGAACCACAGCATAGGGAAGTGTTTTGCTGCTTGGATGGCACTACTTTATTGGAAAGGACAGTAGAAATTAAAAAAAAAAAGTCAAAGAAAACCAGTAGTTAGGAGTAAAGAAATTTTGCCAGAGCAGCAAGATTTTCTCACCCCCTCTACATTTAGATACTTAGGTCTATAATAAAGGTAATCACTTTGCTAAAGCCTTTTTTGCTCCCTCCTGTCACTCCCCTCCCCTTTTTTTTCTTCCGAGTTGTCCTAGCCCAGACTGATCAATGCATCAGTAGCATCAGAAAAAACTAAAACTTTGTGGGTAAATCCAGGCAGTTTGGATGGGGGAAGTGAATTATGTAGAGGCAAAAGTGGCTTTGTGTCCTTTTGCCTCTATTGACAGACTCGGGAGACAAGCACGGGCTTGTGTTAGCCCCTGATTCTGGCTGATGATGCCATGAATCTAAAGCAATCTGTTTCAAGTTTCTGTTGATTCAATATATTCATTCTATTCTCTATACCTTAAGGAAAGAATATATTCTACTATCTTTAACAGAAAGGAACTCTTGTGGGATAAAAATGTGACTTAAAATGTTCAAAACTGAAAAAATCTTGATCACGTTAACTACTGCAAGATGGCTTCTTTCTTACTAGGCTGGGCAAAGCTGGCAGTGCATTAAATCACATACTACTGCAGATGTAGCATGGAAGGAAACCATGTTTTCATTCTTTCAGTTTGCCATATTTTGCAGGGCGATCATGTCCATACTTGAAGAAAGGACTTTTCCAGACCTTCTCCCCCCCTCAAACATGTTATATTCCTCCCAACTCCTATTTTACAGGGGGATTTTAGACAAAACTTTATTTATCTATTTTATCACAGCCATGTTAATAGACCTCATAACCATGAAAACCACAGCATGGATAAAACATGAACGTAGGAACAAGATTTTGGGAAGAGGGGTAATGAAGGCATACCAACAAGATTTGACAGTCTGTTTGTACAGTTCTTTATTACTCATTTGGTATCCTGTGAGTGCTAAGCAATGCACAGCATTAGCTCAAACCTAATTACAAACCAAATGAAAATGGTATTTACTAGAGGGATGATAGTTTAATTAAAAAGAAAACATTTCATAACTAAGACACAGCCATGAGAAGCAATTACACAAACCTTCAGAGATCACTGAAGGTCAGCCCTTTTAGCAGGGAGGCTCAATTTTGGAGTCCTTCAGCTAATTCTATTAGTCAACATGCACTTTCTTACACAAGGCAAACTGTTTCACTCATGGAGATCTGCTACAAAGAAATCAACATTAAGTTCATCTTTTCAGTCTGGATAGCTGGTTTATCCTTTTTTCTTAACACATCACATAAGCAGCTAATAAATACACAATATTTGAAAGAGTTTTGGGTTTTTTTGTTTTGTTTTTTAAGAAAAGTGTTCTGCCCCAGCATATTCAAGTTAATTATTCCGTAACAGTCAGGGCTCAGAAAAGAAACACTCTTACAGTAGCATGATTAAAAGTCAACATGATAATAGTGCCCTGCAAGTTGTAGTGCTAACTGGATTTCTTAATTGGATTGGATTGAAAGGGTTCAATTTTACTTTTGCTGAGGGGAAAAGAAATGAGGAGATAAAATGAGAAAAAGAGAGATTGATCCAAATATCTAGATATTAGGTATAGGTTTTACTCCCAGTTTGCCTACTCATCTCACAAGCAATGTTGGACAAGTCACCTCTGTCCCCAAGCAGCTCAAACAAACTTAGATTTTGACAACCACTTAATGATGCAAACTCTTGGACCGATCTTCACATGGTATAGAAATTTTGCTAAAACCTTCACTAAATGAAAGCGGACTTCAGTTTGCCACCAGAAAGTCACAAAAACTCAAATGAGCCAAGATGGAATAATGCCCAGCAGGTGTGAAGATATGAGTATAATAAACATCAGGGTACTGTTTTAATATAATGAGTACTAGCTACTGTGGTCACAGCCACTATAATGAAACTCTGAAGACACAGTTTGAGTGATATCTCTTTTCTGACCTTTTATCTCATAAAGCTGATCTACACTTGATTTTTTACCAATAAAGATCCATAGCTCCAGCCTCAAGTGGTAGAATAGGAACTTGCCGTTTCTCTCTGCAGGTCTCAGCTATCAGTTGCACATCTTGGACCTGCAGATCTGAACTTAGATGCTCCTTCTGCAGTTCTTTATTATCTACATGAAAAAGGAAAAACCTAGCAAGGACGTAGCAGGCCATCAGTCCATCTGTGAGGACACAGGTACTACACGTGTCATCAATGCATTGCTGTGAGCAATCTCCCCAGGCAATAAATTAACCTCACACTGTAAAGGTGGAAGACTGACATTTGAAAGAAGTCTTAAAAGAAACACAAGGTCTCAAATTTAATCCTTGATCTTCAGAAAGATTCTGAAATCCACAGTGAGAGAGACTAAATTCCAAGCGTTCAAATGCAGGTTACTGTGTGCTTCCCCCAAATCCTAAGGAAAGCTGCAGTCATCCCACACTGTAATGTTAAGAGTTAGCCTGTACTTCATGTCTTTTGGAAGTGAACTGATATCCAACAACTGTGGGATGGAAACAGCCTGGCACATCCTTGAACAAAAGGATTTGGAGATGAAAATCCTACACTCCAGTATAAGGTTGCTGAGCTACCTCTTCCCACAGAAGGAAAATAAATATGTATTATCAAACAGGCTGATTGCATATTAAAAATTTGCTGAATCAGAATACACTAGAAACAAGTAGGTTCAGTGGAACAGAAGCCATGCTTTATTTCACACAGAATTGTATTATTGATCTTCCCGAGGTCTATGATTAATTTGACTACTGAATTATTTGATGGCAATGAGAGAGCTTAAATTATTAGGTTGCTTGGTACTTCTGGCGACAGCTGAATTGAGATTTCAGAATGTTTCCATCCACTGGTACAAGCAGAATAAGCTTCAATTTTTCTTCTGATCAAGTTTGTACAAAACATACATTGAACAAAAGAACTTGCATCTTTTGAGGGAAAAGAGAAGACATGTGAACCGCTAAAACAAAACAGAAGTGAAAGCTCTAGAGATTAAAGGTCTTTCATTTATCCTCAGAGCAGGCACAACAGCACGTCTGTGCTGTCTGCATCCACAGCCGCTACCCACGCCAGCCCTGCTCTGCAGTACCCATCAAAAGATTTATGTATCTGCTGGCTCTGAACAATCTGTTACATTATATGGGGGAGAGGCTTTGGCTACTTTCCTTCATATGCAGCCCTTTCATAAAAAAAAAGTCCATATTCACTAAATCAGTAAAGTAAATATAGCACCGATCTGAAGATGGCAGTCAGGTCACTGAAATCTCCCCCTCCACGCTGCTGCACAGAACACATATGGGATTTGGCACTTTCCTCCACTCTTCATTCATTGAAAACTCAAAGTGTGTTTTCCTTCACAGTTTTTCTGTTACTACATGGTTACATCACAAGGTTTTCTTCATCAATTGCTGTACCAACAGGAAAACAGCAATTCACATGGACCACCCACCATGTGACCATCAACTAATATTCGGCAACTGATGAGCCAGGCTCTGTGCACGCACATTCATCACAGCCCTTAGAAATGGCGTTTGGTAGGCAGAAATCAACTAAACTGGTATTCCAGAGTGCAGCCTTTCCACCACATGAAGATCAATTATGATTTGCTACTCTCATCCTGTAGAATATGTAACCAGCATTGATGCAGCACGCAGAGCATTTACCAGCTCAACCACAAGCCATACAGAAAATAATAGGTGCAGCTTTCCCTGCATTCTAAGTATGCTTTGAGAGGTGCTCCACATTGCAGTAGTAAAATTGTTACGTTAGGAATGCGTCAAGCTGGCAGCTACCCACTGTCTGGTTTAACCCCAGCTGGCAACTGAGCAGTACCCAGCACTACCCAGCCACTTGCCCACTTCCCCCTGGTGAGATGGGGGAGAGAATCAGAAGAGCTGATAATAATTGAAATAAAATAATAATAAAAGTAATGTTATAACAAGTTGTAATGAAAAGGAAAATAACAAAGAGAGAGAAATAAAACCCAAGAAAGACAAGTGATGCAAATGAAAACTTGAAAAGACAGACGTCATAACTCCAGACGTCCTCCCTTCCTTCTTCTTCCCCTAACTTTTATTGCTGAGTATGACATCATATGGAATATCCCTTTGGTCGGTTGAGGTCAGTTGTCCCAGCTGTGTCCCCTCCCACCTTCTTATGCCACCCCAGCCTCCCAGCTGGTGGGATGGAGTGAGAGGCAGAAAAGGCCTTGACTCTGTAAGTGCTGCTCAGCAATAACCAAAACACCCCTGTGTTATCAACACAGTTTCCAGCACAAATTCAAAACACGGCCCCTATTAGCTGCTGTGAAGAAAATTAACTCTACCCCAGCCAAAATCAGCACACCCACAGAGGCAGACAACTGAGGGCTGCTGCCTCCATCATCAGCAGGGCTGAAGGGAACAGCTGGCAGTGAGGTACCACCACCGTGGGTGAGGACTGACCCTATCTGCACCCCATACCATCCCTCTGGGTGGAAACAGCAGCAAGCCTGGCTCCCCTCCCTCCTCCTCTCCTCCCACCTGCCCTTTGTGCCAGGGCCGCAGAAATTAAAAGCGGACGCTGCTTATGCAGACTACCTGTTCCTTTCCAGATAAGAAAAGCAAGCCCACATACAAAATACCCATCTATTTCCCCTTCTCGTTCTCCGCCCCCCCGCCACAAAATACATAAATCTCTCTTCAGTGACATCTACCTGTTCAGCAGAATTTTGAGAGCAGCTCAACATTTCACTCTGATGGATATCCTAATCCCTTCCAACTCTGTCAGCCCTGAGAAATCATCACCTTGAAAACATTCCCTGCATTCCTAACACACAAGTTCTTACAGCACAGCACTCCTAGCATTAGTCACCGCTTTGTAGCCTGGACCTGTGCAGGCAGCAGGGCTGCAGGCAGCGTTAGCACTGTGATATGGGGGGGACAGCATGCTGACACCTGCAAACCAGGATGCACGGAGAAAGTTGCATGGTTCTGCTGGGCACCTGCTGCAGGTGAGCATGGTAAATAGTAGGTCAACACGTTATTTGCATCTCCTAGGCTCGGTGCACTGCGCCTGCAGAAGCCTTGAACAGTGACAGCAGAAGCTGCAAGAGTCAACAGCTGTAAATCAGCACAGCCATTTCCTAGGCAGAGGGTCCCAAGCCAGAGAACTTAGGGAGCAGCCTGCACCCTGCCAGCTCATACTGGCTGAGCTGTTCCTCAAGGATGAAGCGAGGGACAGATGAGATTCGGAGTTCACAAAGTTCATCCCAACTTTTTCCCAGCTATACCAGATCTAATGAAGGTAATCCTTTCCCTTAAGAGACTTTGTTCCTCTTTTTAACACCAGCACAGATAAACAGCACTATCTTCAGCTGGTTGTCACAAGAGTTTTGTATCAATTAGAGAAAGACAATTAAAAAAATAATTGAAGCAGGCCTGAGTGTGGCTTTAAGATGCTCCTCACATGTGGAGACAGATGGTGAGTGTTATGGGCACAGTAAGATTTGAGAAACGAGAACAGTGATGGACATCATGGGATTAGGCTCTGCAAAAGATTTTTCCTTCCATAGGTTGGAATAGGTTGCTTCCTCCTAATGGTACCTCCATTTTTCTGGCTACTCTAGAGCTGGAATAAACCTGTAACCTGCTTGATAGATCTTTAGTGCAAGAAGATAGGTTTTCAGTGCAAGAAGTTGTAAGGGGATGCTGGCATCTACCCTTTGAGCATTTGCAAGAAGTGTAATGAGGAAAGGTCCAGTATCAATTCTTCTTTTGCACACACTCAGATAGATGCAAAATGTAATCCACAGAACAGCTGTTTTTTAAAGGATTCCTGAAAATACATATGGACCACAGTACATTCAGAAGAGTTCTACTGTACATTTGTGAAAGCTGAATTATTTCATTTTCTATTATAGTTACATGGCACTACTGCTTCTGAAAGTTATTAGATACAACAACTTACATTTTGTGCCCCTGATATCAGCTGAACTCTATCAGTCTCTTTAAATGCTAAAACGTGGCATCCAAGAACAGGAAATGAGTGTTTCAAGGAAACTCTTTTTGGTTATGTTTGCTTATACTGTATCAGAATTTCACTCAATTTCCTGATACAAGTCATTTTACACACTTACTAGAACAAGTACTTTCCGGGAACTCATGCAAACACATACAGGCAGTAGTAAGCTGTCTACCTACAGTGTTTATGTTGTATACATCTTGGCTAGAAGAACGATTCTACTGTTGTACTCATCTCTGGATTTTGAGGAGAATTTACCGCACTGAGTAACCAAGAAAGAAGTTTGCTTGGAGATGACTTTGCTGCAATGCCATTTGCAGGAAAGCTTTCCTTACTTTGCTCAGACCAACCATCTAAGAGCCAAAACCTTGTATAATTCTGAAAGGGCATTTTCCCTAAAAATATTCAAGAAATATTACACCTGCAGCAAGAAAAACCCAAGAACAGAGGATTCCTCCACTCAGTTGTGGGGGAGGGTTCAAATGTCAATTGCCATTAAAAGATCTTTTAAAAAAATTTGTTCAGTACAACACTCTGAAATTCAAAAGATAAGACTTGCTTCTCTGCAGGAATAAACAGTGTGATATATTTTTAAATGGAAGTATGGGGTTTTTTTTGATTATGAATTCTCATCAAAAGCTTCATTCTCAAATACATTTCACAGTTCATTCATGCTGAGAAGCACTTCTTATCTTCTGAACCTCCAGACTGTTGGGCTGAACAAAACATCTACAATTTGCTTTTAACCGTTTCAGTGCATTACACAGGGAGGAAAGCAGAATGTCAGAAGGATTTCCCTGATCCAAGCAGCAGCCATTTAATTTGGGAAACCCAGTAAAAATCCAAGTCATTCCATCTTCACTGCTATTTTAATCAAAATTAATCAGCTTAGTTTGGCCATTGTTAATTAAGACTCTTTTCTTTCTGGAAATGCATCTATCAGCTGTATTACCATTTCAGTTGTGATTTCAAAAAGTTAAACGACTCCCTGTAAGGCAGAGACCACAAAGCATAACTACATCTCTACTTGTTAGGAAATGTAATAAACACAAGGCTTGGATATTCTAGAGATGAGGGACAATGAAAGATTTTAAGCAGAAACAGAGCAAGGACAGTCTCTTACTCTACTCAAATTACGCAGTCTTACATAATACCTAGCTAAACTCACAAAAGCAATGGATTCCAAGGGACTAAGAAAATAAATCTAGTTTTACCACACTATTTTTTTCGAAATAAAGTATTGTTTGCTTTCATAAAGCATGACCGAGCAACTAAGGTTACAACTCAGTTCATACTGCTTTGCTCCCTGTCTTCATATCCCTGCTACAGTCTTTGTGAAGAGAATAAACACACAGACCTTTAGTACTGGTGCTCAGAGTAGTCTGCCAATTCAGACAGTGGTTTTTGCAGCTCCGTTTCCTATCCCTGGCCTGGTACAACCCAGTTTTTTTGTAAAGACGATGCATTAAGGAGAGTTTTTCCAATCAGCTGTTCTCTGCAACATCTAGATTCTTTAATTAAAACAATTAAGAAATCATTAGTTTCCTTATGAGTGAAATCATGTAGTTCCTTTCAATTTGCAGGATCTTGTAAGTATAATACAAACAACTCTGAGATCCATCTGGATATTCACAGAATAAACCATGAACAATCAGTTGATGATTGTAAAGCACTTTGAAGACAAGAAGTGGCAAACACTCTCATCTATCCATGCATTTTGTTTAAACTTGCAAGAGCCTCTAATAACTGAAGTACCTTGCTGAATGAATAAAATTGCTAGTTTCTGTTAAAACATGCAAAATGTGACTCTAGAACAAAATCTTAATGAAATAAGCAACTAAACCAAAACATATATGAATTTAAAAAAAAAAAGGGGGGGGAAGATAAATCCTGAGCAGTTTTGCTGGCAAATGTCACCATAATTAGCCTTTGATTTCTTTAAAAGCAGTCAGATGCTACAAGAACATTAAATAAGAGATAAAAACATTTTTATTGAGAATGGCATTTCATGAGGTTCCTGGATAACGACAGACACTACTGAAATACTGGTTTCTTTACAGTGTTTTAAGAGATAACTACAACAAAAGTTCGACTTTTAAACAAGCACTGAAGAGGAGAAATCAGCTTGCTTTCAGGTGAGTATTTCCTCCAGAGGCAATGCTGTCCTGGCAGTCCTCCGCTCCTGCCCCAGCAGCTGCTGGGGGGTAACCCTCCAGCCCTGTGCCAGAATTGTTCCCACCTGAACACCATTTGGGACACAAGCCAAGCCCAGGCTTGACCTACACCTACTGCAGGCCCAAAGACTTACGCTGGCCCTTGGGCAGCATCAAGGAGGAAAATGTAGGGGTCCATTCTGTCATGCTTCTGGGCAAGGGCCCATGAAACTAAGCTAGGACACATGTTATTTCTGCAGTGCAAGTTAAAACCTCTCTCAGCTCCAGAAATAACACCACTTTCTTCAGGGCATTAAAGTCCTCTACAAAGGCAAAGGAACATTTTCTCATGCCCTGGGCCAGCAAGAGTGAATGTTCTGTCTACCAGAACTAATGAATTTCAGTGCATTTGGGGTCCACCTCAATTTTAAGTGCTCTTATTTAGATAAACCTCTGACTTTTTAAAAAAGAAATAAAACAAAAAAAACACCAACACAAACCAAAAACTGCATCCTCTTTAGCACACCACATGGACACTAAGATCAAACACCTCTTCTGTTATCATCCATACAATAACTCTCAATATTATTCACCTACGATCACACAATATTTCTACCAGTTACCTGCATACTACCTATTTTACACGTTCTGCAAACGCAGGCACACATTCATGTGTTTATGAAGTTCCTTTACCTTTCAAGAAAATTCATCCCCCCCTGCCCTCCAAGAGGACACAAGGAAATCTTCCTAACCAAGAAAATGTCAGTCTTCCCAAAAAAGAAGTTATAAAGAACAAATTCAATGCCTGTTTGCCCATTTTTCAGTACTCACCTCTCCTCTCTCTCTCCAAAAACTACTCCTCTTCTCCCACTTCAGAGAGGAGATTTTAGCAGACAGTGTTTATTCCTGTGGACTGTATTTTGTCACGGCAGCCCATTTCCCTTTACACTTCCCTGCTTTCAGTTTTACTCTCTGAAGCCTCTCTCTGTATGCTAACGTTTCCCTATGGAGACCTACTTGAAAGCAATTTCAAAACGATGAAACCTCATTCCACGCTCCCTGTAAGGAGCAACTGTAGCATCACAGATTGAAGTGCTCTGAAAGCATGGACTGGATTTGCCCTCCAAGGGCTGCCCTGCACTAGGGCTCTGCCTTGGAGTCAAGCACTGGCTGTACCACAGCCCAGCGTTAACTGCGCTCACTGCTGTGAGAGCCAACCAACACAGTCCCTATAACCCAAATCCGCCCTTTCACTAACCGTTCCACCAGAATACGCTCCAAACTCATCACAGCTCTGGCCAAGCTAGGGTAAATCCCATGCAGCAGCTCCTTTCATAAGGCTGTCCATAACCATCTGCTCTTTCCAATGAGCCTTTCTCTCCATCGAGGATAACTGTTTTCCTCTTTGTGGGCAACACGTCAACAGTGGCAAGCAGGGAAAGTGGGGAACAGGTCACCTCCAGCTTTTCTGTGAGATTTCTTCAGCTCAGTCCCCAAGGGTGATAATAAGCACTCCCCTCCAGGTCCCCTCCCCGGCCAGAGCTCCTCCACCGCCCATCAGCTACTGTAAGCACCATCCGTAGTATTTTCAGCAGAAGAAAAACAGCAATCAATGTCCATTTCTAGGTTGAAAACGTGATTCTCTGTAGCATACAATGCAAGCAATTAAGCAATTTTATATATGACAGATTCACGGGAACTAGCTTATTAACATTTCATTCAGTAGAGGCAAGGTGGCTAAAAATGACTCTAATTAGCAACTTTCTCGATATTCAGAGTTATCTTTTTTCCTGATAAAAGCCTAAATGCCCAGGGGTTTATAAAATAATTAGAGCAGATGTGGAATCTCATAATAAAGTTTCAAACAATGTTCCAAGTCATCCAGTTTAATCAAAACACATCTGTTCAACAGCATCATGTTAGTTCTACTGCAAACACAGCACATTTTAACATACCCACAACCTCACGGAGATTTGTGAACACACACCTCTGATTTAGTCCCAATTCTTCTAGCGACACAAAGTGATAGTCTCCATTCTCTGACCAGGGCCAAACACTGATGGAGGGTCTGTTAGCAGTACTGAGGAACCATTCTTGCTCTGAATCCACACAGTAAGGTATAGGGCTTATTTTAGAACAGAGGTTGTACACAGATGATTTAAAAGTTTAGGGTGGAGAGGTCTATCATACCTGAGCATCTTAGAAATTTATCAACAGCTTTGATTAGATTAGGATATGCAAATCACAGTAAGGTTAGGCCAGACTTTTTTTCATTTACAAGCTTGTTTTCCTGTAGCTCATCTAATAGCAACTAAAATAAATCATGGCATCCAGAAAATCCAAGGGAGAGATTTATGAGAGTATGAATGGCAATAGCTGGCGCTTGTCTCAGCCGGTAATTCTGACAGATACATACAGTGCAAAGTGCGAAATTTACTCAAGCTTTGTCTCGATACAAATGTTGACATTTAATTATTTGAAAAAAACCAATCTTTTAGAAAACTTGAAGCAAGAGAAACAAAGCAGAGGAAGGAAGGATAAACACAGACATACATTTAGACATGCATCATTTTAACACTTGGTGTAAGTGAAGTAGAACCAAATTTCCCGTATTTTTTTAAATTTCAGTAACATTGCAATTATCATGATTCAGCAGTTGTTTAAGAAATGTTAATTTGAGAGCTTACACACACACACTTTTTTCTTAAATGACTGCCTTCTCTTTCCAGATGGCAGAGCCACAGGAGCTGGTAGTGGTGGTATGGAACAACAAACTCTTGCTTCTGTGGTTCGGGGAAGAGGAAAAGACTTAGAATAGCTCCTATAAAGTCACTTGGTGAAAATTCTCCTATTGATCTGGCTTAGCACCAGCCTCCTGCTCATGGAGTGCTGCCGCAGGGGTATTCAAGGATTCATGTCCTGAGTGTTTGGAAAGGCTCTTCAGGTCCTGTCTATGATTAAAGGAGTCTCTAATAGCTGATCAAGACCATGGGATGTGCATAGCCAAGAACAGCCTACCGTACACCACAGATGAGTTTTATTATCACTGGTGCCCACGACCCCATGCCATGTGGCATAGCCATGCTGACACACCTGCCTGCCCCACAGCTCCTGAGTGCCAGGCTCCAATAGCTCTCCCACCAAGCAGCCTCTGTGCTACAGCAGCCCTGGCCTGCTGACAGCTACAACTGCAAGGTCCTTCCTCTGTGCTCAGAGGGAGAAAAAGAGCCAGTGCTTGCATAAAAAGCATTTAACACTTTTAGAACAAAAAACAAACCTCAATGTTTATTGTTAATCATTACTAACTCATCTTGGGTGCACTGCACTATAATAGCAAAGCTGCTCAGGATTCATGAGGGCTGGGAACACAGACTGAGGTTCTTGCACACTGCCCAAGAAGGATGCAAATGTGGTGGCTCCCTTTTTAACGGGGAGGTTTGGCTTCGCACGCCAAGAGCAGAAGAACAAACTATCCTGTGCACAGCGACACTCTCTGCTTCTACATGCAGCCCCAGAAAACAGTTCCTTAGGGAACGGGACAAAGCTTGGAAACCCTTGCAGACCTGCACCACACTGCACCTTGCCCAAAGGTTACCCACTGGAGTTTGAACAGGACAAGGTGGCTTCTAACACGACACACACTGCTCTGTGGGCACCAGTCACCTCCCACCACCTTGTCACTGTATGCCACCACACCAGAGGTCTCCCTTATCTTCCCCCACAAACACTGGAATAGGGCATTACCTCAACTAATGTAATGAAACGGAAACAACTCTGGTGTCCTTCAACATCGGCAACAGGGCCTGACATCCTTCTCCAGAGAGTAGCTAACCAGCCCCCTTGCTGGCAAGCACTCCTCCTGCCTGGAAATCTTTTGCCCTTCAACTTGAGAATCACAGCTTTGGGTTGATTTCCATCACTCCATCTTATTCATTGCAGTAAGCACAACCAGGTCCTGGAGCAAAAGATCACCTGCAAGTTACAGCACTGTGTCCACGCACCAGCTCCCAGCAGTTTTGTTGCATCTCTGTGAGTGAGTGAGAGCCTCTTTGCTAAAAAAAACAAACCAAACCAAAAAACCAACACCACAACAAACCACTCGGAAAAGCTGCTGCAAAGGCTCTCAAAATTCCTTCTGAAGTCACCAAATCTAAGTGTTCTATGGCAATGATGTCATCACCCTAAATGTGAATTAACAGGGCTCACACGGAAAGTTACGAGAGGAAGGATCCCCTTTCTGTGTTCAGTCCCAATAACAAACCTGTGCTTTAGTTTTCACTACGATTCTCCAGCAAGATCCAGAGAGGACGAGCATCCATTTCGGGTCTATTGCTTTCCCAAATTAAAGAAAAATAACTATGTACGCACTCCTACATAATTTCAATGCTCCCTCCCCTCACTTCTGCTTTCCTCATTTCATTTAGAGAAGTGGCAAAGGAAAAAAGCTTCACTTGGTACAGAAAAGACAATTCCAGAAGAGCTTATATTCTGCTCCTGCTAAAACTCCACAGCAGTGACCACATATTATATCTTCAGGGAAAAAAAAGCATCACCAAAGCTAGCTTCCGTGATCTTCTGATCAAATATTATCTGCTTTCTAAATACTGCATCCTGAGTGACTATATTTTTTAATAACATGAGGAATACTCTGCAGCTCCATTTTAGAAAGTGAAAGATCAATCTCAGGTCATTTTGATGTAGTCTGCTCTCGGCTATGATACTGCTTCACTGACAGCAATTAACTAAGGTCAGCAATATCATTTACCCATTTTTAAATTACAGTGTAGAAACACTGCATAGAGGAGCACATAAAGTGCGTGAGATTTAGCAGTGACCTGGGAGCTCGATCATTAAGCACACAAGGGGGCATATTCTCTTCGCTCGAAGCACATTTCCCACTAATGTTAATAGCACATTGAGAAGAAAATATACTCCATAAACTTTCATTACTCACTTTCTCCCTTGCTCTCTGACAAATGAGTTGCTGCTGTAGACTCAGAGGTAGGCAATACACTCACTTTTCTCTATGCCAGTGCTATAGAAAACCAAAAAGGCTTTTCCTTGCAAGTGCAGATACTCCCACATCTCACACTGTGGATTTGATTAAATTCTGCTTTTAAGCCATTCGATTCCAGTCAGAATTTGAGTGGGACTCACAGACACTAACAAACACCATCAGAAAGAACAGCCCTTTTTCTTCCCTTCCTACCCACTGTCCTCACACTCCTGTCCCCTGCCTTGCACCAGCTGTGGCGCTCGTCTGATCCCTTGGAGAGTCAATTCTCTCCATTAACTCAGCAGAACAGTAAGAATGTCTCTTCTAGCCTAGCAGAAAACTTGGGTATCACTAAACTCACTCTCAAAGAGCTGATTTTTTCCACAGTCAGCTGGTATCCTGGTGGCATTCCAAGTGCATAATTACTTTCTGGATGTTCACATTTCCGTAACACTTCTCCGTAAGATACAGATTTTTGTGTGTGTGTCCTAAACCAACAGTGAAAGAGCTGCCATATGCCACTTCACCTGTGGCCAAATGATGCTGATGAATAAGGTAGCTCTGAACAAGGAAAAATATCAGTCCAAGAAGAGGAAAAATTGCAGGTCTTGAAATGTCTGCTTTGGGTATCATTACACAACTTACACACAAATGGGAGAGCTGGCCATTTTTCATAGGCATGAGGGACCCATAATAGTGAAGTTGTGACAACTCCTCGAGGAGGAGCATTCAGAAGTAAAGGCATTTATGGGATGAGAAGGTCACCAGAGCTGTAGGTAGAGCCACAGTCCCTGCTAGCAGGGGAAGGAAAGGGAATTTGGGGAGGGCTACCCAGGATGAAGGCATCCCGCAGCTCCCTGCTACACCAACAGCTGCCATCAGAGCTCAGAGCTGAAGTTGTCATCCTTGCTCTGTCCTTGGGGCCCAGGGCTGGGCAGGACACTGAGCACTGGCCCTGAAGCCCTGTTTGCCCTGGCTGGACAGCCCATTCCTGTTCCCTGCCTGTCCGTTCTCTGCAGAGGAATGGGAGGTGCAGGCAGAGGCACTTTGCTCCACGGTGCTTTTGCCAGTTCTGTTCTTCACCTCCCCACTTCTGTTCTTGGCCTCAACCTCATTTCCTCTTCCCTCCTCAGCCACTAACAAGGGTGTTTTGGGGGGAAAAAAAAAAAAAAAAAAAACAAGCAAAGAGCACATCAGGACTAGATGCCCACCAACACCTGCTTTATAGAAGTGTTTACTTTTGTTAGGGTGCAAATAACACCTTTATTTCTTTAGCTGCTGGATTTTGCAAGGGAGGGAGAAGATAATGTTTCTTGGAAAACAGACTAGAAGTAAAAGGCTACATGGACAATTGTGGGAAGTCACAACAAGTAGAGGTAAAACAAGCCTGAATGTGCCTTACCAATAGTGCCCCATGCCCCAGCTCTTCCATACCCTTGAACCCCCAGGGCTCCTTCCCCCAAACTCACGTCAGCCCCAGAGAATTCAATTTACTAAACACAGTAGTCTCATACTGACAAAATTCAGTTTTATCCACAGTAACAAGGCAGCTTGAACCAAATCTAACTTCTTGAGCCTGATCACCACCTTTCAATCTATGTTTCTATATATTGGACAAAAACACCCTGTAAGATAGTGACATACAGCAACAAATCCCACCCTCTCCTAGAATTTGTTGCTTCCAAAGCCTCTGCCAAGCGCCCAGTGCAGCCACGCCACACTCCTCTTCCAACCTCCCAGGCCACCAGCTCATAAACTACACCTGAGTCATTGACACAGCGCATCTACCCCCACTACAACAAAACAACAGAAACACAGATTTCTTATTATCAATACACTTACAAGCTAGTTGTTCAAATCCCTCTTGGTTGCCTCGAGAACTCAGTATTTAAAACATGCAAGTCTAAAACAGCTCCACAGCCTTAAACAATCAATCTTTATCCTGAAATAATGTCCACAGCCCACCAGGATTTTGTGCCAGACTGCAGTCTAGCTGGGAATCAAAACTAAACAATGCGTTTAGTTCAGCTTCAGAACACTCCTGCCCTCTGCAAGCCTGATCCACCTGTGCAGCTACAGCTACACAAGCTCCCTGGCATGCAACCCAACATTTTTGCAAGACTAAAACAACTGGCAAGTTTATTTCCAACTAAATAACCTAGTAAAGAAAAATGAATGTACAAAAAAGGTTTCAGAAGCACTCAATATACTTAAAACAGTTTTGAAACTCACACATAAAAATCTTCAGCTTGAAGACATCTGGAGAAATAAACAGACTACTAAATAAATGGTCTTACTTTAAAATAAGTGAGACAAATATACGTGAAAGAGCTCTATTACATCTGAGCACTCCTCCAAACTATCCAAGGGTGCCAGGACAGACAGACATTGCACTTACCTCTTTGAGCCTTTCCTTTTCTTGCCTAGTATCCAGTCTTCTGTGCATTAACACTCAGCTCATGGGCTCACCTGGCAGCAAGAGTCACTCCTAACAAGGGACTGTGTTTTGCACAAACACTTTTTTTTAAAGCAGAAATATTGCATAACAAACAACTCTCAATAATAACACGTTTTGCACAAACACTTTTTTTTTAAGCAGAAATGTTGCATAACAAACAACTCTCAATAATAACACTACTATTACATTAGTAAACATAAATCTAGCATTTAGCAGAAGAATATGTATACCCCCAGAACATGCTCACGTTAAGACACACAGCAATGCAGGCTTTTATTAACCTGGAAATCTATCACAGGTTTAATGGACACAGCTGCACATAAACTACAAACAGGTGGGCTGAGTTATGGGAGGTTTGCTCATTGGCAAACGAGCCTTCACCTCAACAAGGCCCTGCTTGCAGCAGCTGGGGCGGGAGGTGATCAGAGCCTCCGCTCGGGGGTGGGCAAGCACTCCATGCAGGTGCCCCCAAAGGTCCACTTCTTTATCCCCCACTGTGCCTGCAAGCAGTGCTGCCAGTCAGTGTGTTTTGCCGTCAGGCAGAGCCCCAAATCCCTGTGCAGGGTCAGCATGCAGAACTGCTCTGCCTTTCCCTTCCCACTCCCACTCAGCCAGCAGGCAACAGCCTGCCTGACCCCAGACTCCTACCGATGTGCACATGCAGCACCTTTTCATGTTAGCAGGGCTCATGCCATATCAAAGGGCAAACTAGGTTCCTTTGACTCAAAAGCTTTCTGCAGCACGCATGTAAGTACAGAAAAGGAAAGTTTTATGGAGGTAACAATTGCTGTCTTATCACAAACACAGATTCCTCTTAAAATTCACCTGCTATGCACGGACCGGTAGAATGTGCTGATGCTGACAGGCACGTGAAACCAATGCCTACATGAGCAGTTTTTGTATTAAGCAGGTCCTCAGAAATCACCCATAAACTAGAAGGAGCTGGTGCTGCCTGGTGCTGCAGGTTGTGTTGGGTTGTTTGTTTGTTTGTTTTGAGGGGATTTTTTTTTCCTCTTATTTTTGGTTCAAAATTAGTTGTTTTAATGAAATAATTTGACTTTCAGAGGTACTGAAATCCATAAAACACCTGAAAAGGTTCAGGACTTCACAAACCGGATTATTCCTTTTCAGGCCCACCTATTAACATGGATAATTTTTTAACATAATTTTGTCTGAGTTTCTTCAGCAGCTATTGTAGAAGACATTTCACAGTCTATCCTGACACTTGATCAATTCAAATCAGTGTTAAACCTATCACTTTTGCCAACAGCACATTCACTCCAAATTGGAAAATGAGCATCTTACATGTTTAATCACAGAGCATAGTTCTTGTAAGGTGATGCTTTGACTTGTGATACAGCACATGTGCCAGAGATTAACTGGAAACTACTTTTAAATATTCAGTATTCTGTGTGATAGTATCAATGATCAAAGATGCGGAGAAATTCTGCTTATTAATTAATAAACCAGGCTTTAAACCACAGATACGGAGCAACCAGAAATAGGAAGCTGTCATTGATGAAACATAAATCGGCATTTTCCATTTCTTTTCCCACCTAGCTAATCACAAATGGTAATGAACCGTGGACAAAAAACTTAATGGCTTCTTGAGGAAAAAAATCAATGCCAAAGTGGCCTATTTAATCAGTTGATAGTAATTGCCTAAAGAACATTATCTAAACTTCAGTTTTCTGACTAATTACTGTAAGAGGGAAGGGATGAAACTAAGAAAGAAAAGAGAAGGGATTAATGGTATTTTTTATTGCAAAACCTTCAAGGGAAATTGAAAATCCTAGTCATACTTATATTGGTGTTGATATTCACAGCAGATATTCCAAGTTGTAGGAATTTTTATCACAGATCACTCACATAAAATATTTACTTGCTTAATGGACAGTTTTCCCTGAATGAATGCTAAAATGTGTACTGAAGCAGAAGCTTGTAAGTTAATTGCTATTGTCATTTCTACTCAATTACTGCCTACACTAAAGCTGTCATGCAGCAAAGGCAAGGGGGAGAGAAATACCACCACTAATGGTGAATTTCTTGGCTTTTATCACTGTGTCAAAACATTATCATTCTGTAATCACAGGCTTTCATGCAAAATAGCTCAAACTGCAGCAAAATCCCAATGCAAAGCATTTTTAAATATCACCTTAGTGATGGCAAGGAGCAGGATTAAGCATTTAAGCACTGCCTAAACTTTAAGTAAGCTGGTACTTAGAGGAACTCCCAACCTAAGCATGGGCCAACCTTCCCATTGCATGGGGAGACAGGCTCCTCTGAGGGGGCTTTTGAATGGCTACACTCTGCATAAGCAGCAGGAGGGTGGTGGGAAAGGCAAAAAATTTCACCCCTAAATCAGACCAGTGCTCCAGCCCCTTGGGAGAGACGCTTCCTCCTCAGGTTCCACAAATCTAGCTTGTGGTTCCCTTAACGCCTGCGTAGACTCAACTCTTACTATTCTGTGAACTACCTTAACTGCTAAAATAGGGTCAAATGAACTGTGTTGTGTATATGTCACTTCAATAGTTTATTTTTGGCTAAAACTAGTTATTTAAAGGTGTCAAATTTATGAATGAGTTTGACCATTTTGCTGCATAAATATTTCAACAGAAAAAATTCAATGCCAATTCCAGAGCTGAATTCATCAACTTCTTTAAAACTCAGTGCAATGCTTTCCTCTCTATCACAGTTCAGCCCTGAAACAAAGTAATCTCAGACATACAGAGAGCACAGGGGAGAAGACACCATAGTGTCAACGGATTATGACAGCAGATAATGACACATCAATGTAGTATTATATTAATAGGTCCACCCAAAGCTGCAGTCATTAAACAGCAGCAGAATCTACCCATCCAATCGTGCGTGGATCACACACTTTCAGATAGGGACATTTTTGTATGGCATTTGCAAATCCCCTAGATGGAAAGTCAGATTAGCATTTGATACTTTTAATCACATCAGGGAAGCACACACACTTACCACACTTTTGCTCATGTGTAACCTTCACCCTGCACGAGAGTCTCTGCTCCTATCTGCAGATCTTTGTATGTCCCACTTAGATTTGCTTTCTGCAGAAACCATTAGTGCTCACAGCAAAACTTCACCAAGATGCAGGCGCACTTCTAAGAAGCAGTGTTTATTATAGATGTATTTATATGCCTCAGCAGCTCTTTCCCCTTAAGTCACTCAGACACGATTCTTTCCCTGGAAATGAAGCATGAAAGTGTGGGAAACTACTCACAGCTTGATGACTGCATTTCCTTAGGTCTGTGAGCCAAATTACTAGGAGGATGTGAATACACAGAAAGCTTATTTACAAATTAGGCTGTTAGAAAACTTGGATCCAAGAAGAGACATCTGTGTGTTCTCTGCGTTACAAATACTCACGTTAGGTTGCTTAAAACTGCTTGTTTCTTTGGGTACTGGGCGATATTAATTTATGAGGACGATTTCTTAGATACTTGTATCTAAAAAAAAAGGCACGGCAATTTACAAATAATAATTTCTCCTGCTTCTACAATGTCCAAGGAGTATCACTGGGTCAAATCATGAAACGGTTACCAGACTCCTTGGGTATGCAAACGAGAGCAGGAGGGGAGAGCATGCAGTACTGTACAGCTCCCAGACTGGTGCTGGAGGATGTCCAACACAGACCATTTCTCCTTCAAAGTTCAGGATGAGCCTCCCCATCCAAAAGGCAACAACAACAGAGTCGTGTAACTGATACATTCCCCCACTGGTCTTACAAGCAGTATTGCAGTTTGCAATTTTCAAAGTACTTGCTGTAGCACCAAAGAAAAACAAACCTCAAAAACCTAAAGAGGGAATTCAGCCAAATGGCTGAAGTCTTGCATTAAATCCAGCTAAGGACCAAGCTTCCAACAAGTGTTAATGTACGGTGGTTATAGCAGTGACTACCAAATCCTCTGAGTACTCTACACACAGATAGTAAAGCCTGCCAAGCCAATGCGAGTGAAGGTTTAATTACCAACTCACTAAAACACATGGAACTGACATGGGTGAACTTCCTTGTTTGCTTTCATAATCCCAGCTTTTTGTTTACCCTACATAAATTTTATGCATGACTAAACAAACATCAAGTCTAAAGTCGAAGTTTTTAGACTTTTTTTTTTTTCACTTAGCATCAGATTTTCTCACCAATACTGCATGTATTACAGATCATGGCAAGATGTGCAGCTGGAATCAATTTTATTGTAAGAACCACTTCTTTGTTTGAATTAATTCTTGGGGTAATGAGTAATTTACTATTAGAAGGGTTCACAGGCACCAGAACTTGCAGCAAATCATCATTACAAACAATAGATGTTCTATTCACACTACTGAAGAAAATTTAAGCATAATGTATCAGCGCAAAAGCCAGGCTTTCACTGAGAAAACAGTAAAATATGTTTTAATTGAGTGGGTCCCTTGGATTTTACAGGTCTATGCTGGCGGTATGTACTTCCCCAAATTAGGCCTAATCTTCAGAGATAAAGAATAACTGAATTGAATTATATTGTCTGTATCATTTTTTAAAAGCAAGAATCTTGAATAGCATAATTTTCTGTTAGCTTATGTTGTTACAAGAGCAAGTCTCTTCATTTAAAACTTGCTAATGAGAGAAAGCCAGGTAGCTTGCTGTGGAATCCTATCCTGACCTCACGTTTGTTTTATAAGGTGGTGGTAGGCTCTTCCCTACAAGCTGAATCCCATCACCTCACAAGCTCTCAACCCTCACACCCCTTCTCAAGTCAAAGACAGAAAGGTGGGTTGGGGATTTTGTGCATGTGGAATCATAGATTGCTCATCTAGAAATTACTGCAAGACAATGAATATGCCATTATACATTTTTGAAGCAAAACTCCTTTAGCTAAAAACTAAGATGTTGTGAAAAGTACTTTGCTTTTGAGGAAATCAGTAACAAACTTTTTGATCAGGAATTTTGGATATTCATTTGGAATAACCGAAACTGAGTTTTCTTTCCAGCTTACATCATGAGTTTCACGTTATTTTATGTGATGTTTAAGATGAGCACTGACATACAAAAGCCTTTTGTATTATCTTTAAAATAAGGAAAGCCATTGCCACCCAGAAACAACTGAAAACCTCTTCAACTTACCTTCTTCTAGATCAAAGCTTTTCCTCACTGTACTTTCACAAGTTTCTTCCAGGCGGAGTCATCTTGTTCTCCAGGACCCCTCCGACCTGTTCGTCCCCAGGCCGGTCCTGGGCGAGGGTGGTCGCAGCTCCTCCTTGCGCAGGGCCGTTTGATTGCCTTCTCCCGCCCCTCCTGTTTCAGCCACCAGAAGACTGAATCCTTCCCAGAACATAAAGTAGAAATCCGTTTTGAATGAAGTAGGAGACTAAAATGTCGGGTGTCAGTGCCCGGGCGGCGGCAGCAGGGCTGCAGGGCGGGCTCTGTGAGGGGAGGCTGGCGCTGCCCCCAGCGCCGGCCCCCCGCCGTTTCGGGCCCAGCCACAGCACAGGGCCGGGCACGGCGGAGCCCCTCAGCCAAGCTGGTGGCACCTCTGGGAAAGCTTATTTAAGAAAGGGCAAAAGGCTGCCTGGGCGTGAGGAAAAATATGTGAGAAACAACCCCCTAACACCAGGAGGGGCAGTCGGCGAGCGGTTAGGTGGGCATCTGGCCACCGCAATCAGAGAAATTCAGCAATTTTTGATGAAGAGAGAGTGTGTTTCATTTTTCTCATGGTTGCTGTACTTAAGAACAGCAAAGAGAAGTGGTGCAGACTAATGGCCCACTTTCACCACGGCAATGAAAAGGAAGCAAATGCTTTCCTGATGTTGCTGACACCCCTTTGGATACTGCTGTTAGGCTTCATCTCCTGTCACAGGGCTCTCTCCCAAAAAACCCCAAATAATCCCTGTAGACAAGCATTTGCCTTTCCAGGTTCTTCCCAATCGGAAGACATCAGGCATGCCTTCTGGTCTTGTTCAAGTTTTTCTCATGAATCAGCAACTGGAAATGTACCATCTCAGCCCAGACAGCAGGCTGGACCTTAACCTTTTAAAAATTCTGGTTTTAACTAGTTGGCTCATCTTTCTCACAGGAACGTTCCCAGGACTGTAAACTGGGGAGAGCAGGAATTGCCCGTCACGCCGCAGAACAGTGGACAGGGCAGGGCAGGCCCTGCTGCTACCCTGAACAGGCTCTAGGAAAGATGCGAACGGTAGGTGCGATGGCAAAGGCTGCAGCAAAGGTGGACAATGTCACTTCAAACTATTTTTATGACAAGCAGTGTTTCAGTAAAGAGAAACATTCCCGCTTGGAAACACACCATGCGGTGTTCCAGCCTGAGCCCTCTTTGCTCTGCTTGCTCACATGAGCTGGCAACAGAAAGAGGAATGCCTGCGTGGTCAGTAGCTGTACATCTTCGTCCACGACACAAACAAGTTCACTGTTAAATGCCCATTCCTCAATGATTTGACCTTGGCTCACAGGAAAAAGAGATCCAATTGTGTGTGTGGGAAAACTGAAGTGCTCAGACAGAAGGTAACACTGCGACAAGCCGTGCCCTCCAGCCAGCCCTGTCCCACCACTTCTGTATGAGGGAATACCATCCATTTACACCAGACTGACAGGACCTTGAAAATGCCAGAAGTCCCTTTGCGTCTGAGAGAGCAAAGCCATGAGAGGCGTGGGTAAACTAACCGGGCAGAGACTATCAGGACTAGGCAGGGAACAGATTTTGCATTTTAACAGCCAAAATGAAAAAACTTCTGAGTTAGGCAGGGATTAATCTAAAACCCTTGGCTTGAGTCAAAAAGAAGTTGTTTGGGGTTTTTTTGTTTGCATTTTTTGTATTTTTTTCAAAAATAGCGCTTTAAGTATTTAGAAGAAAGGTAATTTCCAAATCATTCTTTAAAAGTCATTGTGAAATGCTTTAATATTTCCAAAAGCCCTCTATTCAATTTTCTAGTCAAAAACTATTTGCCTAGTACTATCTAGATTTGTAAAACTATTGGGACTCTCCAACTAATATTCAGGTTTCACTTCAGGCTTGGGACAGCGCAGGGCAAACCTGGCTCCGCTGAAACGGTCAGCACTGGAGCGAGGACGGGGAGGCACTGAGGTGGGAGCGGCGGGCAGAGCAGCACGGGCAGACGTGCAGTAACACCAGATCAGTGAGGTTCATTTATTTTTTTCTTCTTCACTATCCTGTAAGGACCGAGGTATCATGAAGGTCTATAAATTGCAGTTTCCTCTTTGCAATTTCAGTGTTTTCCTGCCATGATGCTCAGGAAGGACACAAACTCCTGAAGCATATTTTCACAGTCACTCTGTTTAATGCCACATTAATAAAGGACTCGGTTTAGGCTTTGCTGATATTTTTAAAAACATACATTAATTCTATGAATAACAGGTCACATCCTGTAATATATTTAGAATTGTTTGAGACTATTCTAAGAAACTGAGGCATTTAGTTAGAAAATAAATTACCTTAGTCTCTTTATGGGCTTCTAAAAAATCTCTTAGAATCTATCTAAATATTTTGAGAAAACATGCATCTTTTGACAAGACAGAAACAGTTTCTCCAACTTTATATATATATGTGTGTGTGTATCTCAAATGCAAGTGGGTTTTTTTGACTGCCAAAGATGTATGTATAATTTTGGGAACCTCAGCTATTCCCTAGTCAATGGCTTCACAGCACCAAGACAGCTGTGAAAGCTTATTTATGGCAAAGCATCAACATGTTTTCTTTGACTTTCTACAGAGAAGAGTAGAATTGGTCTGGCTATTTTTTCTTTTTTTTTTTTTTTTTTTTTAAAGGAGAGTTGAGACCAAGAGAAACATTTGACCAAGAAATTTCATAAAAGGTCAAAAAGCTACTGAAAATTATCCTAACAGTAGTGTCAAACAACCAGGCCTCACAACAAATACTGCCTCTGATACATGACACCCATCTACAATTTTTGTAATACACACTGGAAAATTTTACTTAGAAAATTTAAAAGGTGACATTTTATTACCCCACAATTAAACAGCAAATTAGTTGGAAAAAGCATTAAATCAAATACTACCTCTAGGAAGACAACCCCCCCCCCCCCCCCAAGGGT
>NW_009608925.1:64834-95458 GCF_000690535.1 Cariama cristata
GGTTTAATCTAGAAGAACTGAAAGCATCAGTGGAAATGAAAGGTTCTTGTCCCAACCTACATTTGCAACCAAGCCTGATTAAATCACATCAGAAGTTGGGAACAAACTTGAGTGTTGAGTGCCCATTTTATCACATCTTAAGGTCAGTTTAAAACTCAGCTAAATCTTATCTGAATTTCTAAAATATGTATCGATATTACATAAAAGCTGACAAATTACTTCAGCAGTTTCTGCACAGGACCTATACTGGCTTACATATTACATCAGTGGAATCATTGCAAATGATATGCAAGCTCAAAAGACACGCACAATTTTTTTAATAATTTGTTCAAAATTATATTTAAAGAAAAAATTCAAGACTTTCATGGGAGCAATTAATTATGTTATGCACAACATCTTCCTAAAGACACAAACAAAATTCATTAATTGATTTTCATATTTGCATGCAACTTACATTTGAGGGAATATTTTAATTTAATTAAGCTCTTCACCATTGAAAGATGGTAGTGTAATCTTAATGATCTAGCAGTAAAATTGGAAATGAAGCACAAACTTAGCTTTAGACTGTCAAACACATATTAAATGGAATAATTTGTAATTCCTATGATTTGAGTTGGATACAAATCAGAGACCTTTAGCTGCAGCCTTGTATTTCTTTACCAGTAATCTCTGACAATCAACAGTAAAAGAAAGTCATATTACATATGTGTGCCCTGCATCCTTCAATTCATCTGACACTCTCCCTTATCAGACCGTGCATTTAATTGCTTGCAGCTGGCATTTTTAATGATCTGTGCCTGCATCAGGATGTCATAAAAACCCAGAAACTGAGAAAAAGTCTCAAGACAAAAAAAAGCCCATACGCTTTTGATCATGGGTAGGGTTAAAATACATTGTTGTCTCTGTAAAAAGTCCCACAAAATTAAGGAGGCAACATCTTGCTGTGCAATAAAAGAAACAGGATGGCATGGGGAAGAAAGGATGGGTTTGCTTACAAAGTATTTGCTCAAGGCACTAAATTAAAGCTCGGCTAGTTAATTTAATTGTATTTCCTAACTTTCTGAGAGCCTGGGTTTACAATTTATGCAACTTTTGCATTGCGTCACACAGCATGTGTTCACTCAAAGGCTCTCATTAGCAAGGTTCAGAGATCAAACACTCTTCTGAGGGCACTGTAGTCTTCATTCTCCTGCCTCGTACCTCCGGAGCCTTTCACTGCTGGGCAACGCAGGCTTCCCCATGCCCACCCCAGCAGGTCCCCTGTTTTCCCTTCTCTTCCCTCACATGGTGGGTTTT
Source organism: Cariama cristata (assembly GCF_000690535.1). NCBI lineage: Eukaryota > Metazoa > Chordata > Aves > Cariamiformes > Cariamidae > Cariama > Cariama cristata. The sequence continues at coordinate 66,131 of NW_009608925.1, forward strand.
CCCCATGATCCCTTCAGGATGATGCCTTCTGGCTCCCACACCAGACTCTTCTCAAGTCTTCCTACCTGAGCCCTCCTTCTTCTAGATTCTTTCTTTGATATTGCCTCCAGTTTAGAGTGTTAATTTAACTACTGGCTAGATCTTAGCCATTTAAATCCTCAATCTACCTCCTCCACTCCCCCCTCACCCTCACAGCTCTAGGAACACCTAAAGCCAGGAAACCCTTTTTCTCTTGTGAGTGATGCAGGCTTTCCTTCTCCCCAGTCCCAGCCGCGCATCCACACGTTTTGCAGCTGAAGCCTGAAGCTTTGCCTGCTGTCCAAACTGGCTGTGATCATGGCAGTGCTGCACTCAAGATAAAGAGCAGTGTCTAATGATGTGCACTCAGAGCTTTGCTACCCATACAGCTACTCCCTGAATTGCAGAAACCAAGCCTCATTGCTAACACAACCCTTCATTGCAGTGCAGCTTTCACAGCAACAAGCATCTTGGGGTGGGTGCCCTCACTGCCTCTGAAATACAGGTCTGAAGTATCTGAAGTCAGACAGTCCAAAAATAACTCACTTTGAAAGATAGCGCCGGTGTCTGAAAACATAGCTCTTCACTTTTACAAGGCATAAGGTTTTTCAAAATGGAGTTGCTACCTAGCTTCGTTTCTAATATCCTAAGCCCAAGTATATAAATTCTCAGTAAGTGAAATGAGTGACAGGATTTACAAAGAATGTTAGCTCTGAAATACTGCACTGTCTCATGGTTCGAAGAAGCAATTAAACTTGATGTAGTCGGGAGAACAAATAATCCCAAAGCACACTTTCCGTTTTCAATGTAAACAAAAAAAAAGCTGTAAGAATGATGTGGTAACATACAGATCTAAATCATACATGCTGTTTCTGTTTCTGTATAATTTTGCTGTGTTGCTTAATAGGAAACATTTGAAGTGAAGAGCTGTCACCAACTGCCACTGAACCTGCATCTGATCCTTTCTCATAAATTACCAGAACTGTAAAGCTGCAGCCATTACAAGTTTTTTAAACACTTCAAATAGGCCATTTATTATTTTCCCCCTTTGGCCAGCAAGTTAGTTCTGCAAACACTGCAAATTGATTCCAGCAGAGAAGAGAGAGGTTGGTACTTCTTTAGAATGACCTTCTCTATTTAGAAGGGTTTTATTTGCAGCAGAAATTTGTCATCGCAGCACTAGTTCCAGCTACTGTGCCAAAATAGCCTGTTTCCAGCCAAAACATCACATCTGTACTTTTGAGTTAACCTTCTCGTCTTAACTCAAGGTCACTTCATTTTCTCCTTCAGCATCATTTAGCCACTTTCTCTCGCAATCCCCAGAACCTCATGGTACTTCCAGTTCCTGCCACGTTTCATTTCCCTTCCCACCTCCCCAAATGTCCTTTCAGTCTTTCTGCTTTTCTAGTCAACTCTCTCCTAACTGGTCTTCTGGTTTCTGCTTCCTGTAGGTCTCGACTGAGCTTTTCCTTCTGCTTATGTCTTTCATGCTGCAGACAGCTCTGCAAGCTCTTCCCTACGACTGCAGAACTACTCTTGAAACAGGCCCATGCCCAAAGAGTGCACCTCAGATCTGCAGACAGACATCACTGCCTCAGAGCGAACCACCCAAAAGTGCATTGCCTGGTGTGTCCCCTGAGGGCAGGCTCCCACCCCAGCCTCCGCCAGGAGCTGAGTGTCCAGACAGAGCCCTGAGGCTCCTGGGGTGCAAGCCCAGCGGTCCCTTTTCCTTTATCCTCCCTGACACATCTCCAGAGCCATTGAGGACACCACAGACTGAGATCTTACCTGCTCTGCTGCCACAGGCAATCTCTTGGTCCAGAACACAGGAAACAAACCCAGCAAGTGTTTGGTTTTTTAACATATTCCTATTGTGAAGAAAATCAGCTAGTGATGTATCCTACCCTTTTCATTTTGGTGTCATCTTTCAGAACAGAAAGTTTTGCCAGAAACTTCTTTTCAGCTAGAAGCACCTACTGACTTCTAACATTTTCTGGTACAGGATGGCAGGTCTGATATAAAATTTGAACGGTGGCTAATTGACTATTTCAAAGCAAAAGAAAGATTTGCTAAAGATATCCCCAAAGTAATTTTGGATTCATTTATTTTCTTCAAATAAAAGCATGCTGTAATAGTAGTGTGTCACAGAGTTCACAGTAAATGCCAGTGAATCCTATAATGAAGCCTGCTGTATTTGCATATGCAATTAATGATGCATATGGTAGCATTCAGTTTTTCAGTTACCTCTTTAAACTGTGTTCAGTAATCTGCACTTCAAGAAGTAACACACCATGCAAAGCCTTTAAAGTGCTTTACAAACATACTTCATTAATCTTAATCAGCAACTTCTTAAAGGTGCACATTATCATCCTTACTCTACCAACAGATAAAACTTTGCACAAAGAATTAATGTACAATTTTTCAAAGGCATTTAGTCCTTAACCCTTAATAAGGCTTAAAAACCTGGTCATACATCAAGGTCTCAGAAGGCAACTGAAAAGGTCCAAACACCAGGAACAGAAACAACTAAGGCATGGGAATATTTCCACATGAGGAGAGCTAGTTATAAAAGAGAATGAACATATGGCAAAGGAGGCATGAGCAACCAGAGCACAACTTGCCAGTGCCTCTTCCCGCTTCATCACGGTTTAAGAGAGCTGCAAGTGGAGATGCACTGAAATTCAAGGGCAGTTTATTTAAAAAGGAAACAATACTGCGTACAGCTAATGCTCTGTAGGGCAAGAAAGGGCCAGGGTCTGGGCCTGTGCTCAGCAGCAACCTCTCCCCTCCGCAAGGCTGTGGCTCTGTCTCAGCCTCTCCGTGGGCTGTGGGAGAAGTTAGTGTGAGCAGCAGCTCTCAGTGAGCTCCCCTCGTCACCCTGACATGGCTGTTCCCTTCAAAAACACTTGTGCTCCACATAAACGCAGCATGCCTTCCTCCTCCATCACCCTGCATAAGGACACAAACAAAGTGACAATAGACCATTGTGTTTGCTAAAATCCACGGCTGGAATCAAACCTGCTTTAGGTTATTAACAAACAATACACCTTGCACGGTTTGGGAAGGACCTCCCAGATGAGAATATTAATTCACAACTGTTGGGGAGGATTTTATACTTTTCTTGTTAACCCTACCACTTCTCTTTGACTGAGGTTGCCTGCTCCTGCCTCTGCAGCTGTCACTGTAAGACTCATTAGGTCACAACGGAGAAAAGCATGAGATGACTGACTGCATCTGTGCCTTTCGGAAGAACAGTAGGAACAACACAGGCTTGCAGCCAGGGCTGAGGGGCCTGCAGTTTGCATGCAACTTTTCCAAGTGCTCTGAAGAAGGTAATCTGGCCTGCTGTCATGAGAGCTGTAAAGAGGGGAATTATTTGATTGCTGAAAGTATTTGGTTTCTGAAATCAACAGGAAGACTACCTCAAAGATGAACATCTGAAATCCATACTGTAGGAGAAGGTGCTACTTGTGAAAAAATGAGACCTTGGCTCCTAGCATAGTAGAGAGTTTAATAATCCAGACTGTGAAATCAGGAAGATAAAGAGAATGCAGCTTTTTGTGTGTATGAGCATGTGAAAAAACGACCTTGAATAACAAAGACAGCAGCCTCTAGGAAGCGGTAATATACAGACATGCGTGGAAAAAGCACGATATTGCTAACAAGGTTGTCGAATTCAGTGATTTTTTTCACACAGGATGTGGAAAACAAACAACTAGAAAAGGGGTCATCCAGACTGACCAAAAGTATGGAAACTGATAAAATCAATGACATGGGATTAGATTTTTAAGAGGGAAGGAAGAGGGCTGAGGATACTTAGATAAGCCAGAGGTTTTGAAATTGTCTGGGCCTGATATCCATCCTTGGCTGATGAAATCTCAGGGCTGTGCGCAGTGACTGGCAATCCAGTGTTGAAGAACAGGGATGAGGTGCAGAAGGCTGACACAAGATAAATACACTTCCTGTCTTTACAACAGGCGGAGGATGAGGAGATGGGGGATTTGATATCTATCAGCTTAGCTGTAGTTTCTAGAAACAAATAAAACCAAACAATTGGTAAGCAGAGAGAAAATCACAAGAAAATGAGTGGCTGCCCAGCTGGATCTGTTCAGAGTAATTGGTATCAAACCAATCACGTTTCCTTCAATAGTAAGACAATAGATTTTGTGTCACATCTTGATTTTTCTAAAGCTTTTCACAGTCTTTCATCTCACTTTCTTGTTGTTGTGGTTTAATGCATTAACAGTTACGTGGGAAGACAAATGCCATCACTCTGAACGTCCCCCCCTTCCTTCTTCTTCCCTCAGCTGTATATGCTGAGCATGACGTCATATGGTATGGGATATCCCCTGGGTCAGTTGGGGCCAGCTGTCCCGGCTGTGTCCCCTCCCAACTCCTTGTGCACCCCCAGCCTACCTGTTGGTGGGGCTAAAACCAGCACACTTCTATATATAAGCTAAGAAAACACAGTCTGGATGAAAATACTAGGGGGTGGATGCAGAACTACCTGAAAAACTACTCAGAGTAGTATCAGAGGTTCATTCTCAAAACAGAAGATATAAAAAACCTGAGCGTCATGGAGAGCCGTCTTAGGTCTGGTATCAGTCATTATGAATGGCAGATGAACTTGTGTACTTACAAGATTTGCAAATAATACCAAGCTGGGAAAGGTGGAAAATAGTTTGAAGATCAAATGTAGACTTAAAAAATACCTTAAAAGTTGAAGTCTGAAAACAAATAAAACCAGGTTTCTATTCAATAAGAACAAATGCAGAAATCTACACCTATGTTGGAATAATCATCTTCACAAATATAGGGTAGGAGAGAATTTTACTGGTATTAGAGCTCTATAAAAAAATTCAGGAGCTATAAAGGATCAAAAATCATACATTACAAAAAATGGGCAAATGCTTTTCTAGAAGTACAAGCACAGAGATAACTTACAAGACAAATGAGATAGGCCTTCTACTCTTCTCCACACTATCAAGGCCTCAGCTGGAGTACAAGATCCAATTTTGGATCATGCACACCTGGAAAGATATAAGCCAATTAAAGAAAGTCCAGAGCAGTTAGAATGATCAATAGTCTAATAAACAAGACCTACACAAATTGAGGTTGCTCAGGAAAGGAGAGACCAAAACCAGATGGTAAGTACACAAAGGACCAGTGCAGAGGAAGAGGTTAATCTAGTCTACATGCCCTTGGTGGATGAGAGAAATAACAAGCTTCAGGTTTAGCAAGGAAGAATCAATTTGGTATGAGGAAAAAGCTTTCCACTGGAGAAGGTAACAAAACATTGAAATAAATTGTCTAGAGAGACTGTGGAGCCTCGGTGTTGGAAGGGTTTTATGAACAAGTCTGAAAACAGCTGCCAGAAGCCGCCTCGAGGCAGACATATGGATCACATTGGGTCCACAGAAGTCTATGCTATCACAATGCCTCTGCTGCCTTATGCCCACACCGCAGTCTTCTAGCTCACTTTCATACAAACCATGGGAACATAATCGAAAGCAAACAGGTATTCTGGATTTGGTATGGAAACTACCTGCAAAAGGATCTTCCCCTTTCCTCACACCTTCATACCTTGCACGTCCATAATGCCCTAAGTGCTAAAGCTCTATACATACCTGTATGTATTAAGGGTTATCAGGAGATGTGACAGATACAATTCCCAGCAAGAATGTGCAAGGTCACACAGAAAGGTAAACAACGCTGTTTCCTCTGGCTCAGGCACCCTTGCTGTCGCCAGCTGCTCACTCTCCCCTCAACTATTTTAATATGGATGTGCAACATTCATTAACTTTTCTCACCAGACCAGAAAACTAAAATCCAACTCCACTTTCCTGAGCTGCTCAGGAGGTTATTGCTATCTTGTTCCCATACATAAATTTAGAACCAATTTAATTTTCTGGACAGTAAATTGTTAATTATCAGAGTTCAGGCAATAGAGGTAGGTGTCTATTTGCCATGGTCAGGGACACGTCCATCCTGACTACACTCAGCTAGAATTAGCACTCATTTTAGACCACAGGAAATTTAAAAAAAAAAAAAAGTACCTATTTGCACCTCTCTGGGCTGGGTTCCCCACACAATATCTTAACACAAAACCATGCTCAGCAATGAACTGAGTTCTCTCTGTGTTCCTGGTGGGGCACCCTGGGACACACTCCTGGGTCACATCTGGAGGGAGCTTCCCTCTTCTGCAGCGTGGGCTGCGGCCTGCTTCCTGAAAGCATCGTTTATTAACAACCACCCTGCTGCTGCGCAGACCTAGAATTCAATGCCGTTGTAGATTTTTCCTGCTTTCCTGGCTTCTGGTACTTTACTAAGTTTGCTCGAGCCCTGCAAGTATTCTGGAGAGTAAATGCTCTCCCGGTGAGAGTAAATGGTACCCGGTGGCCTGTGACTAGAAAGGGCCAGACTTGCCATCAGCATCGTCCCTTCTCAGGTCCCTTTAGCTGGGCTCCTAGCTAAATCTGGAGTCGGCCAGCGAAGCCCCTGGGTGTTGACTCTGTGCTCGTGTATTCCTCCCACTTCCCTTTTCTATTTCTATCGCCTGTGTCCTGGTTTATGGTGGAGGCTGGCTGTCATATTGCTTCACTTTACTGAGAGATTGCTCTATAATTTGCATGCGTGTGTATTTGCGTAATGGCATGCTGCGGAGTTCAAAGCTGTTTTCTCCTTTTCAAAGTAGTCCTTGTGTGTAAGTTGTCCCAAGTCTGATGTGCACTGGGCTTGTATTTTTGTTCTTGATTGAGTACTGCTGCACTATATTCTTTTTAAAATTCTAGCTATTCTGGGAGAGCTGTATAATTTAATATGTTCAATAGATTTCTTGTCAGGTATTCATGTACAACTTCCTTCATCTTGCACTCAGATGTTTGATTTTCCACAGTAATTGGATTTGCCGCATTTCTGTTTACTTTTATGACCTATGGTAAATGCTGCTTTTTTAGCGGCGGACTATTAAAGGGTTTGCCGAAGCCTACAGTAGCCTACCATGTAGGTTTTCTGAAAACTTACAATGCTAGTTTTCAGGCAATTCAGAATCCTTTTTACATAGGATATTAATGTACAAATTAATATAGCATGAACACTACCTTAGGCAAAAGCTCTTCAGTATAACAGTAGCTGTGGGCATGCAGTGTAACGTTATTAACCTGCTCTATGGTTAGATGCACAGCAATTCAGCATGTTTGCAGTGGGCCAGCCCCAAGTATCCAAGCAGAGACCAGGAAGAAAAACTTTTCCCACAGGTATTGCTCTAAAGCCCATTCAGAGGCAGACCTGGCCTCCCTGTTGAAAGCAAAATGAGAAATCTGAAGATACAGTGTAGGGGAGGCCTTCAAAACTGTCTGCAGGGTCAGAGCCAATGTCCCAAGGAACTTAGAGCCATGAAGCTGATCTAGGACTGCAGAAAACAAGCGCTGTGAAGATGAGAGCTGTATGACATCTGAAGCCTGGTCACACCATCTCTGGCTGTAAAACCAAAATCAAGGTGAACAACCTCCTTTGCAAGCATTATGAGACCTGCTAAGGACAAGTGGAAGACCATTACTATTGGGATGGGGGGGCTGCCATCCCTAACTAAGCAAGTGGGCTCTTTGCTTTTGCTGGCTTTATTAGTACATTACCTAGTTCTTTATTCCAGAACCAGTTTCCTTTCCTATTGAATAGATGTGGGAGAGTCAGAGCTGCAGGGATGAAGGCAGGTAAGGAGAGAGGCCAGGAGTAATGATGGCTTAAAACAGAGGACTTCAGGAAACCACTCACGGGGGACACTTTTTAACTTGTCTCTGATGCTTGCACTGGTGGTCCTAAAGTTTCTCCTACAAGCCCTATCACATTTGTTTTCTTTCTTTTTCTCAATGATATGTGCATGTTGTATCTGGGGTTGTCATTTGTGCTTAGTACTCAACAGTAGCTGCTTTAAACCGTTTCCTTTTGTATTTAAAAAGCCCAGCTGGGAGTTCTAAGCTGCTGAGCTCAAAAAGATGCTTTTAAAATCAAGAAGCAAAAGTTCATACAGCTGCAGGGAGTGCCACTGAAACCTTTAAAAGGTGGAAAGGAGCATAAATGCTCCAGTGCAGCCTGCTGATTCACTGCTTGTTCATGCAGGATGCAAACCTGCCAGCAGTGGCTGCGCTCTGGCATGGCTTATTCTGAGCAGGACTGACCACAGGTTTTCCCTGAATGCCTTGGCACAGACAAGCTGGTGGTAGGAACTTGGTCCTTCCAGCATTCCCCACTATTCTTCAAACTCTCTGGTCTGCAGGGAGTGTCAGCGTAGGATCCTCAAGTTTTATAAACATGAAGACAAAAGTCAAGGAAAGCAAGTGTCCAGCAGAAGGTAAGGGACAGCGGATGGTGGGCAGATGGCCAGCAACATCCAGTGCTCCTCCTGACACGGAGAAACAAGCCAGCATGCAATCCTGCAAGGAAATAAACTTAGGTCAACAGGAAGCAAGTGACATGTTCGTGTTCTTGGGAAAGAAAAACAGAGAAAGCAATTACTAGAGCTATTCTTACTTACAAAGGGGAAAAAACATCATAGGGTGTGGTGAAGGAAGCAGATAAGCAATAGCATGGGCAACAGATTCAGGTCTTCCAAGTTCTAGTAGTGTGTAATGATTTGCTTTTATCATCCCAGTAAGTTTTCTAGTTATACTAGACTGGTAGAGCAGCTTGCTCGCTGTCCTAGACCTGATGCCCCTTGAGTTGCAACGTATCCCCCCTTGCCAATAGAAGGCCCCAAGTGTGTCCGCCAGCTGCTGCTCATGCAGACGTCAGCCTGCCTTGTGCGTGAGCATTGGTCCCACACAGCGAGACCCTTGAGGACTGGCCATGGACAAAGTGGGAGCGCAGAAGGAGCCCTCTGGTCCATAACTTCTCTTTGGTCCACTGAACCCTGACCTGTCCATCTCCAAGGCTGTGTTTAACCTCCTGAGATGCCATAGAAGTACTTTTTCTTCGGGCTATTTTACTCCTGTGGGCTCCCTCTCTCCTTTTTTCTGGTGCGGGAAGATACCTCTTGAAGTGGGATCCGTGAGGTCCTCCTCTTGTCATTTCTGGGCTGCCTCTTCACCCTGTGCTTTTTGGTTCATACAAGGCAACGGTCTTCCACCCTCAAAAGATAACTCTGATTCTCCTACAGTGTGTAACACTGTGCCATCTGATAGAACTACAGTATATCACCACTGAGGTAGAAGAAAATGATTTACCTACATTTTCAATGCAATACATTAATTCAGTGTACATTAACCAAGGCACTACAAATTAGTGACTGTATGTGAGACACTGTGACCTTAAAGCATTGAAAAATGTGCTACAGAAAGCACAATATTTGGAACTACATGATAAATGAAAGCCAAGGTGCACCACAGTTTTATGGAGTATCTCTTCTTTTTCCCCTCCTAAAATATGCATATTGTACAGTAAAATTTTCACAAGAATGAACTGTGGAAAAACCTTTCTGAAGATGCCAGAATTAGGTCATCTCAACATTGTTGGGATGTTTATTGAATTCATATTTTTCCATCTCATCAAATGTCACAGTAGAAGAAATTCTTTAAGAATAGTAACAATTCAGAGGTCAGCACAAAAGGCAAAAAAAAGGGGACAATTTCGGCAACTGGTAAAATCCTTTGAATCCAGGAGAACTGAACTATGAAGGAATTTTAAGCACAGAAGCATTCAGTTAGGACAAAAGTGGGTCAGGTGTTTAACGGAAAAGCACAGACTAAAGCAAAAAGTTTTTTTCCACTTCACAATACAGCAAACTTGGATTAAATAACAAGCCCAAAGCTAGAAGTTTTTGAGATATAACAATAAAATTGACATTCTGTCAACATGGACTTGGTATTAGTTGGTAAGTAGAATCCTGTGGGTGCCCCAGAGAGATGATGTCCACCACAGTGGACTCTGTGGGAATCCTGGGGCCATAGAAGCTCCCCTAACCTTTCAGAAAGGTCTGAGATGATGAAGCTGTAAAGAGAGACAGGCTTTCCTATCAGCTCATTGCATCTTGCAATCAGTTTCCAGCTGCCTTGTCCTGTGGTAGGAGTTTTCAGTGACACATATGTTCCCTTGTGAATGGAGGTACAATGCTGACATGGCGCCATGCACCATTACCAACATGTGAATAGCAGCTCCACCAACACAACAGCTCACAGTGACACTCAGAGCTCAACCTTTCTTGTGCTGATACGGTTTCCCCTGGACACACACATATACTAGCAGTTCCTGCCTGAGAAAAGAAGTCTCATAATTTTTTTTGGAGACCGATTAGCATGCTAAAACCTATGCTGTTCCAGCTGTGAGCTTCTTCAAGTCTTCCCATCTCCTCTTGAGCTTTAAAATGTTCCTCTAGAGCCTCCCAGGGCACTGCCTCCAAGGATGCCGACGCTTAGGCTCAGTGGCATCATGTATCACTGTGTATTTGTAAAGACAAATATTTTAATCTAGTTAGGACAGTATGCATCACTGGCGAGCCTCACAGTCTGCGGCGTTGAGCCTGGTCGTACTCACTAAGTATTAGCTGCAGCTCAAGGACCTTCTTGGTCTCTGGGGCAGAAGTAGTTTATACAACTGGAGCATGAAGTGTGCTATTTGTGAGGCTTTTTTATTATTACTATTATTTTTAACTCCTTTGTTGGGTGTTCAGGCAAAGAAGCTCCCTGGTATGCACATGAAGGGACAGTGCACCAATCGCTCATAGTGACAAGACACTGATGTCGTAGCTAAAGAGGTTATACGTGCTTCTGACTTCTCAGACACGATGAAGCAGTGCTTCAGCATGGCTGAGGGAATCTTTTACAGCTTTTGTCATGTTGAAACTTATATAGATCTTTTCATAGTCTAAATTTTAGTGAATATAGGAAACAGTGTAATTATTAATGTGAATGTGTCAACATCTCAGAAATCTTCTCTCAATGAAAACACCAAAGAAATTAAGTGAAAAGGGTCATTAAATACTTCTTTTCTTTACAAGAGTTCTAATCCAAATGATGATAACAGTGAATTTGTGGTTGCACAAGCGTATTTAAACCCCATAAAACAGGGCATTTCACTAGCCCACATCAAAGTGACTCCTCATCCTCACCTACTGATAAAGGTGAAAAAATAGTTCAGCTTTCATTAAAAAACAAACAAGCACGGGCTCCACTGGGTATCATAGCTATTCACACACAACGGCCACTGCAGTCCACCTGCAGCTAAACCTACTTCAAGCTAAGCTGAAATAAATTATTCAAACTGTTTCATTATCTCATGAGATAAGAATATAGAGTGGTCATACTTGCATTAAGTGAGATTTGAAAGGCTATAGAAGCTCTTTCAAATATTATTTTAAGGGCCAATAAGTTAATCTTACATTGTGCAAAAGCTGCCTCTGGCTTTGAGCATATAGCTATGCTTATAAAACCCCACTGAAAACTGGACTTTATATGCAGCCTCCTTTCATATGTACACAGATCATTTTCCTGACAAAAATATTGATCAAACAACACTTGAAATGAGGGCAGCCATCCTTAAATCAAAGTGAAGAAAAAGCTGTGTGCACACTATGTTTGGAAGCTGTGCAAACATGCTCACAAAAATCAAGGCCATAATACAGCATTTCCAGTTTCAGGAGAAAACCTGTACAAAGACCAGCATCAACAATTTTGAGTGACTGTTGATTCCCCTGCTTTTGCACAATATGCAGGGTGGACTAACTTCTGCTGAATTCTTTGTCTAAGAAAGGAGAGGAAACATGATCACCCGGAGCACCACCAGCATACGGGCTGTTCTGTACCTCCCCGCTGGACTGAAACCTTAGACCAGCATGAGAATTCTGCATTATTCTTACAACAATTTTGAGTGACTGTTGAGTCCCCTGCTTTTGCACAATATGCAGGGTGGACTAACTTCTGCCGAATTCTTTGTCTAAGAAAGGAGACGAAACATGATCACCCGGAGCACCACCAGCATACGGGCTGTTCTGTACCTCCCCGCTGGACTGAAACCTTAGGCATGGCATAAGGAGGTGTGAGATATGAAGGAAAGGGGCTTGGAATTCTGTTTAAAAAGGAGCCTGGATGAACGGGACAAAAAGGACCCTGCATCAGAGGACCTTCAGGCTCCATCTCGCAGCCTGGTGCTGACAACTGCTCAGGCTAAGGTGGGCAGCCTACCGATCTGTGCAAGGAGAAGCCTGGATGTTTAATGAGAGGCAGTCACACCAGCCGAGTGTGTTCATTAACCTGGGTCTTTAATTGACATGCTCTGCAGGTGGATACTGTATTTCCGAGAGACTTGGCTATGTACAGATTCCCTCTGTAGAGGTGACTCTTGTAAGGAACTAAACAAAGCCCTTCCAACTAAAGGATCCAAAGGAAGAAACGACAGCGCCGATGCCTGGCGCTCTTGGAACTTCCCCAGAACACCTGAAGCCGGCTGCACCCTGTCCCTGCTGTGGGTCCCGGCCTCACACTGCAATTTATGACGGCACAAGTATGGGACTCACTGTACAAACAGATTTCCAAGATAAAGTACAGTGTTTTAGTGTTGCCTTTCGGGAGGAAAGAAGGAAAGCACGCTCAGGACTGGTTAAAATGCCTGCTTGCCGTTTGTGCTGCCAGGATCCATTTGGGTTTGTCTTGTTGCCGCATTTGGCTTTCAGCTACAACTTACCCTTTGGTCGCCTCTGATACGTGAAGCAGGTTAACCCCATGTACATCTTCTCTCCCTCCACACTCTGAGCTGCCCGACGAGATGATGTCAGGCACATCTAGATGATGTGTAAGGAACAGACCCTATCTCTCCTGAAAAGTCAATCCCACTGCTATCAATCAGAATTATCAGATCCTCTCACCCTCCTTGCTGATGTCCTCTATCTAGGATGTTTGGTAAACTGAAATAGCAGCTGATATAAACACAGACTGCCTGCCAGAATAAAAATAACCTTTTTGCTTGATATAGAGGAAGACCAGGAATGACAGCAGTGTGCCAATCGAGAAATCAATTCTACTCAGCCACTGTGATACAAGAAAACACTGAAAAATGCACTTAAAAGACAGAATTTTTATAATGTTTTTAGAAGTTCTCTTATGTAGTAATAGGAGTCAGGGAAAGACTTAATTCTTGCCCATCCTGCTCTGTCTGCAGTGCATGGTCCTCCCCATCCGAGAGAAGAGGTACAATTCTTCTGCCCTAACCTGTTTTGCTGCCTTTTTCATCTTGACAGCGTATTAGGAATTATACACTAAGACAGAATCTTATTTTGTTACTTTCTACAACTGATGTAAGTGTGTCTGCCTGAGAAGTACACTGAATATGAGAAAGGTGTAGCTGTATATTTACCTGGAAAGCATCAAGCACTTTCAGTGGAAAGTTTTTTCAAGTGTAGGTGATAAGCAGAGATGTAAAATATCCAGCTGATACTACAAACCAAGAGCAACGTAAGATTAGTGGAAAAAAGTTAGGATCTTGATTCTGCATTACACCCACCAAGTCTCCTGTGACGATCTCTCACCCAACTTCTAAGGCACGAATTAGATGATCACTATGATGAGTCTGTCAGTGGTGGCAGAGCAAAGAGAGGAGTTTATTATGTGCACAGCAGTACATAATAGCGCACACTGTTAGCAGATTCTTAGGGTTTAAAGTATACTGATTTAGTCCCTTTCCATTTAAAAGTTCCAGGTATTTTATGGTCAAGGTTAAGCTTGGACGAAACTGAATCTGGTCATTACCTTTAACTCCATTTTACATATGAATAAATTGAGTATGGAGAGGAAAAGACATTCTGCGTGCCCGAGCATCATCTTGGAGAAGTGAGAGGAAAACCTCTGACACACTCCTGTTATAGTTAGGACACAGAAAACCATGTCAGACCGTAGCAAACAAGCTTATTTCTGTTCAGGAGGTCCCTGTCCTTTGGTTATTCTGTGCTCACAAACAGTGGCACAGTCCTGTCGATTACGTGACTGCGCACAAGGGATTTGCAGGCCAGAGCCCCTCTGTAGGTATAAATGCTTTCTAAAGGTTTCATCAGCCACTCAGAAAGCCAAGAACATGCAACAGGTAAAAATCCCAAAGCTAGAACAGAAAACTGAGTACTTGCTACAAACAGCTCATACTGAGTGCACAGCTGAAGCCTACACCCCCAACTGCGTTCATTAAGGCCACCAAGTAACGCCACAGAAACCGCCCATTTTTAGATTCACTGTGCTGACTGGCACAGAGCAAAGCAGAGGTGCTGACCAAGAGCTGGAGGCTCTCTTGAAGGCACGTTGTGTGCGTGCGGTGGGCAAGGGAGTCAGCGTGCACCAAGTGTGTACCAAGTACCAACAGGTATGAGAGGACAGACAGCAAACAACCCTGCTGTAACTGCTAGGGTAACACAAGGAAAATGCTACAGCTCTGATGATTTCCTTTCAGCCAGCGAGCGTGTGACAGCTGGCCAGCTCTGTTGCCTTCTGCAAGTACAGTACGTATCTCACAGTTTGCAAAGGCAAATATATACACAGAGTTGTCCTTTTTATTATTCTGGAAGATGCTGTTTTGGCTCAGTCTACCCACAGCCCGTCCTGTACACTCGAGGACAGCTCTCTGAGCTCATTCAGCAGCATGGCCATGGTGAATTTTTTTTTTTAAACAGAAAGAGCAGTCACAGATGGGCTGGAAAGGGTATTAGCAAAAGGAGAAACCTGAGTGTGGGCACCGGAAAATACACAATCAGGCCTTTCAATCTATTCTGTGACCATATATTTCTAGCAGTGCTCTTGCCTGTTGTTGTATAAAAGTGCTAGTGCAGCCCGAGAGGTCCCTGCTCCCGGGCACACACTTCATCCAGTTAGCCCCGCACAGAGCCATGCGTACTGCAGCAGCATCATTCGTACCACTGCCTCAAGAGCACTGCAGCTGGCTTTTATGAAAACCCTTTTCCAGCATCCAAGAGCTGCCAAACAGCCAGGTCAGAGCAAAGCAATGCACGGGAACTGAGCCAGGGCCTAGACTGAAAAAGGAACCTTCTTAGAGAAAACAAAGCAGGAAAATGAAAAGGAGCCAAGAGATTGAGGAACACACAGTTAAAAGCTCAAGATTACACACTACCAGCTCCTAAAAAGATGGGAATTAATATACAGGTGTTCAAACCAAACTAAGACTACAAGGTCCACATGGAGATTTGAGCTTTAGTTGTCAAGGGAATCACCTCATTGGTCTGCCTTTCTCTGGAGACCCTTAGCACCCCTTCCCTTTTCCAACACATCACAGCTGTACACGTGTACGCTGTGCATTGCAGACACTGTACGGTTGTCCCTGCCCGACCTTCACAAGAACACTATTTCCGTAACATCAGTTGTCACTACACAGGAAACAACTGGACACGCTGCCTTTCACAGGGTAACTACATACCCTTAACACAGTATTACACCCTTCAGGGAACAGTTTCCTTGATACTCGGACCCCAGCGGTTCGAGTTCTCTGTGCTGGCAGTGCGAGCGCTGCTGTCCCACCGGGTTCCCCCCGGCTCCGAGGTGGCTGCTCCTGCCCGGCGTCGCACAGGCCCAAGGCTGAGCACGAGCCCGGCGCCACGCGATGCAGTTAAGTGAAATCAGCACGCGGGGACGGCTGTCAGCAAAGACAACTCCCTGCAAAGGGCTAAGACTTTACGTATTGAATAATTATTACAAATAATTACTGCAGTGGTGGTAAGGCTGACAGAGTATGCTAGAAGTACAAGGCACAAGACAAATTCTGGGAGAAATCTACATGATATTTTAGAGCTGTCAATTCATGCCCTGTGCTGATTCTTGGTGCAGATTACTCACATTTGGTCTAGACTGGCCCACAATGAGTTTCTCTGGTCTTTAACGAAAGTGGTTTAGCAGCCTGATCATTTATTCAGTAGCTGAGAGACAATATAAATCAGTCGCACCATCAGATCACTGTACGTGCCACTAGCAGAAGAGATGGGCATTACGTTATATCAAAAAAAGTGCAAGTTTCGCTTTTAGCAGCCCAGAATGAAATTTCAGTTTGATACTCCAGAGTACAGGAATCTTTGAACAGAAACTGTGGCTCCTCATCACTAAGGCAGTAAATCTCATACCTCATGGAAGCTGGAAGCTGCCAGCTGCCTCCAGGTCTGTCGGGGGAAACTGGACTCCGTCCCTTTACCCCATAACAAATTCTGGCACCTCGTAAACCACAGGCTGAAGCTGAAAGACAGTGGTTTTCCCTAGGAACATCTAGTGTTGAGCAGATGCTACAAAAACTGTTCTCCACTATATTTTAATACAAGTGGAGCAGATGGGAAATGGCGTGGGAGTATTTGTTTTTTGTGAAATTTTGTATATTGTTTCAAACGCAGTTTTGGATATAAACAAAAGCTCAGTTAGGAGCACTCTGAAGTCCTCCCCTTTGCTCAGTTAATGACAGGTGGTTCGGGCTAACCTTTTGCAAAGCAATTTATAGGTTTGAGTGCTCTACATGATGTTTATTTAGACAGAGGCACTTTCTCAGTAGCACAAAGTCTTCTCAGCTGGCTCTCCTGTCCAGATGCCCATCAATGCTAGAGTAAGAGCAAAAGGCCAGCTAGAGCCAAGAACTCAAAACTCCAGCGCTAGCATCCCCTTTTACTTGCGGTGACCTTCAGAAGAGCATATTCATTACTGGCTGGAAGGGTGCAGAGTTTCCAGAAGTTTAGCCTGTTTCTGCCCATGGTAATTCTGGTCCTCTTCCTCCATTTAAAAATGTAGAGATTTTAGATTTCATATTTGTAAAAGTCACTTTGAAAGCCTCTATATAGGTAGTACTGATGAGTTTAAATTCTAAGTACATTGGTTTCAACATGCAGACAGTATGTTAGCAGTGTACATTGGAAGCTGTTCAGTATAAACAAGGTCCACAACTCTTTCAGGAAGCTGGAACTGCAGCGATGAGTTACCCAGGCCAAAGGCACCTTCCAGCTACCTCAGCTGTCGTCTGCTAGCACGCCATATGCTGTGCTGGAGCTTTAGTACGCACTTTTCTTCTGCTGTATGCATCTGATACCTATTTGCTCTTTGATGATGAAGTGTGCCCACAGAAATTTGTTTTCTTGCTAGGATAACCCATGCTTGAGGAATTTATACTACACTGGCAGCGTAGATTCCTATGTAGCATCACACTCTGTAAGTCCTACAGGGTCAAGCAGGGCTATTAAAATTAATACAAGTTAATAGCAGTTAAAACTTTTTCTCACTAGAATATGAAGTATAATTTCTTCGTGTAACAACCAGCATGCAAGCATTAAGAACCTATTGTAACAAACTGTCAATAGTCTCTGCTGGAAAATAATGAGTGACAACCTCATTCGAGCCATCTTACCATTAAAGCAAAGCAAAGCAAGCAGCAGACTTCACAAGGACAAGAGCTTCATTAAAGTATTTGTCTGCTGTGTGCTCTTACACAAGGGTGGACATTGCACAAGCAACTGCGGTGAAGCCATAATTGTATACATGTTCAAACTACGGAGTCTGAATATTTCAACTTCACCTGAAGTTCTAACATCTTAATGTAAAGTTTACCTTATCCCTTTTTCGGTATATTTCACAAAGCAACCCCAATATTCTGCTCAGTATTTTGATTAAAACTTCATCAGAAAACAATGAGACATCATTATGATTTGCTTTCAATGATTCAAATACCCCAAACCTTCCCTGTCCTTAGAAGTTAGGGTACCAAACGCGCAATTCCCCCCTCATGACGTGAGTATAGCTCACAAGTATGTGAGGAGACGGGGCACCAGGAAGATGCAACTACCCAAACCCAAGAAGCACTCTCTCCTAAAGCTTCCTTCTTCAACGCTCTTTTTTTTTTTCTTAACCAGGTTGCTAAATAGCATCTGCCCTTTGAATGCATTCAGGCAGACAACAAAAGGATTCCAAAAAACCAGGTGCTCAGATGGACCAATTCATAACGGACTTTGCTAGAGCTGGAGACAGGAAATTAACTGTACATCAGGTACCATATAACGCTTTTCTGTGATAGGAGCACACAGACTTCTGAAGGCTCACAAAAGCCAGAATAAATGCATTTTTCTGTTGGCACTCTGTCTTGCTTGCACAATTTGATCATTTCAATAGCCCTTGCAAAGCTAGGGCTGGTATGTAAAGCACTTGCTAAACAATCTGTATTACTGCCCCAGCTTCCAAATGCTGTGGAACAATTATCACCAGGTACCTCTTAATTAATCCAAACATAGAGGTTAGGAAAAATACTCAAAGCAGCAGGAAACAGGAGAATCAGGTACATGGATGAGAAGTAAAGTAAAGCAAAAAACCAATGAACCAAAAGTTTTATAACTTTTTTTTCCTCCAGTAAAGTACTTGCTGCTAGTCTCCAAGGTTCTTTGAACCTTGTACTAAACGTTTTCATGTAATTAATATGAGGCCAGCAACCTCGCCTTTTCCAGGTTGTCATGAGCTCTGAAGCAGAAAGGAATAATTGTTTGGTATCTGTGGGTAGCTGAAGGTTATTTTAATACCTGCGTACTTCTAGCTGACCATGAAAAACGATCCTCAAGTTTCTATAAAAAGCAGCTGTTCGATGTACATCATATTCAGGAACATTTAGGAACACTGTAAATCTACTCTTCCTATTAAACAGGGTGGCTATCTGCACAGATATGTTTTGATTTATAGAGCTCACTGTCTAAAATGCAACCCTTCTGCCTCCATTTAATATTTCCGTGTTTCTACATGAATTACATTGTTTACAAAGCCAGAGAGGTAACAAAAATTAAAGTATCTTTAGCAGTCAGCTCCCTCAAACTATCTTCTACAAAGCATATTTACATTTCAATCGGTAGTGTTTTCCTAAATCATATATGAGACTAGAAAGCAAGACCAGGCAAATTTGTTAAAGATAAATATTCTGAAAGAGGGCTAAACTGATTACGACAGAAACATTCATCCAAATAAGCTCAGTAAGGTTTTTGGATTTTCTGTTAGTAATAGCCAATAGCTAAAAATAAGCCATGACGTTTCCAGCAATTAGAACAAATTGATAAGTTACAATGATAAACTTACTAAAATGTAAACCCTTCTTTCATTCAGAGCTTCAGGATGCAAGCTGCAGTTTACTAAAGCATACAAATCTGTATTGAAGTTCTCAAAACAAGCTTAAACATAAACAAAGAACGATTTAAGATTATGTCACATTTATTTTCAGAGCTGCAATGAGAGCTACAATAGTATATTGACATTTAAATACATTTCATTCGTCTAAAGAAAGCATTTAAAGTTATTTCAGCTACTATTCAGCTCCTCTGATACTCAAACACTGCACATGCATGAACAGATTAAAGTATAATGCTCTGCAGCAAATGGCTTTCAGAATAAAATATTTTCTATTTCTTAACATCCTACCTTCATAATTGCCTTCTAGGAGACCCAGATGCTCAAGTGCCTTCACAAATCCAACAATTATCACCAGTACAACAATCATTTCAAGTCCCTCCAAGTTCATCTTGAAAAATTATTCATGTAAAAGCATCTTTTCTTAGGGAGCGTCCTGACTTCAGAGTTAGACTTTAATTAAAAAGCCCTCCTAGTCCAAGACATGCCACACAACCAGATAAATACAATGCTAAAGAAGCCCAGCATATTCCCACCATAAAACATTTCCATTGACAGCAAGATGAACACAGGAATGTAAGGAAGTCAAATCTTACCATGTCTGCATCACTTGCCTGCATGGATACAGATGTTTCAGTCTCTAAGGCAACGGAATATACAGTAACCACTTTGTTTAGCATTGCCTCTCTGTCACAGCCAAAATTCACCAAATCTGTCTGGTATCTAGTAGAATCTGATGCTCCTTTTTCACACTGTATTACAGTTTTAGAGATATCCCATAGTTTAACAACACAGAGGAAAAAGTCCAAACACATTCTTTGCTTGATACTACAGTGAACTTCAGAAAACTCAAAGCAAAATAATTTCATTTAGAAAATTACCTATTGCTGTATTTCCCTATTGAGTGAAATACAATTACAGAAGGTTAGCTACATGTTTGAGGAGCTTGTTTTCCCACACTGCACACACATTTACATCAAGTACAGGAATCTAGTAAAATATTAAATATTGTAAGAAGAGACTTGTTAGAGGGAAATCAGTTTTAAAGTTTGAGGGCTATGTGAGAAACAAAAGCCTTTCCCTCTTGCTGCACAGCCCGGAGGCTCTGTGCAGATGGTGGCACAGCTGCCCTTGGTGTAGGTCAGCTGCTGTCCCCGTGGCTGTCTCCAGCCTGGGAAAGGCAAGAAATGGCAGCAAGGACATAGGATGCCCATGGCCAGAATTGCGTGCAACTTACTGCTCTGCCTGAGGAAGCACTTTTCCACATGCTCAGAAAAACTGAAATTGTTTCCAAGTCCTTGGACCTGCCAGTTTGGAACAGATTCTCTGGAGGACCTTACTCTCACCTGAGCACCTTAATAGCAGACATTGGCAAGCACTTGTCTGTCCTTCCTACTTACTTTCACTCAGCTCTTGATATTTGCAGCCAATTTCAGACATGCACAGAATTACCAAAAACCCCCCACCCCACCCTTTCAAAAATCTAGCCACTTGTTCCGCTAATTTTGGATGATTTGGTCTGCAACAGCTGCCACTTCTGCGCACAATGCCACCTGCCGCACTCATCGGTCTTTTAACTCAGTTTGGGATAACCTGACTTTGAAAGCAAGAGAGAGCGGGAAAGAGAGACAAAAGTCTAAACTTACATTAATATTGTAATTATTATACTTATTACATCAACAATGCTAATCTGAAAGCCTGAAACGTGACTCATTGTTTTCAGTTATTGTTTTTTAACCCTTTGTGTACTTCTGTCTTTAGCTGATGTTTCATGCTAATGCCTCCCAGGATATTCTTCTCCAGGTGCATCAAGTACTTCAGTGATGTTATGAGGACTTGAGTACCAAGGCCTTCTGTAGGCATGCTAGCTTACCCTCCTGGAACTACAAAAGGGACCCCAAACTGCTGTGTACAGCAGAATCAGTCCCACAGACTCTTTTGAAAGCTGGTAAATGGTTTTCTTATTGACTTCAGCAATGCTTTGCTGTGTCGCAGGGTGTTGTGAAAGGCCTGAATGAAGCTGTTTCCTATATGATTATTCCAATGTATTAATATTTTAGAGTTATTCATTCATTATCAATATAATTAATATCATCGGGATCTACAGCTTTTCTCAGGTACCCTCATTCAAAAATAAATCTTATACTTTTCTCTTCATTATTGAACTTCATTTGAGGATCTCAAGGCTCTTTACCAACTTTCTCATTGAGCCTGAACACTCCTGAGGTGAAGTTAAGAATTTACTGAAGTATCAAATCCAACTACCATGGAAATGAAACCACCTTTGGGATAATCCAGACATAATGAATTATAATTTACAACAATAAACAATGTTTTGGTACAGAAAGCAAAAGAAAGAAACACTACCTGATGGAAATGGATAGGGACAGAGGGTAAAAAAGAAGAAAGTAATTTAAGCTTAATTTTGGTCAGGTTTAAAACCTCTGCTCCTACTAAAAGTGACATGAGCTGCGTGTTGCCAATAATCATTCAAAATTAATTTTATTTCTGTTTGGAAAGGGAATTTCTCAGTTCAGTGCACTTCTACCATAGTTCTGGTTTGCTGCTGCTCTCAACTGAGCCACCAACATAACCAATTAACAAATATATAATGTCTTTTTCTTCTCAAAAAATCTGTTTTGTAGAAAATAAAAATGTTCCACAGAAATGGATCTTTTTTACAAGAGCAGCCCAGCTCCTTGACATGTTGAGGCTTTCTCCCTCCCTGCTTGGACTGAAGAGGCAGAGCCCAAGTTGTGCTTCAGCCCGTGCAGAGCAGAGAGCTGCCCTTGCTCAGGGCCAGAGCCCCAGCCGGGGAGGGCCTCTCCCACCCCCAAAAAGTAGAGCAGGGACTGCCACAGACCCTACCTTCCTCTTGGGACACTTTTGTTATCGAATTATTGGTTGCTCTGCGCCCTGCTTCGTGAAAGCTATTTGAAAGGTTTCCTCTTTTTTCAGACAAAAAAAGCAATATTTAAACCTCGGAGTACTTGCCAGCTGTTTTCTGGCCAGCCCAAGCCACCGGTAATAGTGTCTTTGGGGAGACAGAAAGAGAGAGAGAGAAGAGGAACGTACTCAAATATACTCCAGTCAAAAGTTATTCAGCTTGAGCGAGCCGACAGAACAAAGCTGCAGGCTCTGTGTTTCCTACTAGTTACATAGCAGTATATCATATTTGTAACAAACCCTCAATATAATTTTCAATTTTTCTTTTTTTGAGCCTCAGCGATTCACTGTGAAGGAAAATACTCCTGTCAACAGACGAACACAGGAGCGTT
Source organism: Cariama cristata (assembly GCF_000690535.1). Lineage (NCBI taxonomy): Eukaryota > Metazoa > Chordata > Aves > Cariamiformes > Cariamidae > Cariama > Cariama cristata. The sequence continues at coordinate 88,533 of NW_009608925.1, forward strand.
CCGGGAGGAAAAGATCCAGTTACCACTGATTGCAGTAGCTGATTATCCATTCACCTATTGGCATGCAGGGAAACGATGGGCATTGCTGCCTTCATTCCTCCTCCCAGTTCAAGGAGGAAGGCTGGATGCCCGGCCAGAGCATGCTGCAATGCCAAGGTACCCAGCCGGACTTCCCGGCCACCACAGTGCACAGGAGGGACACAGAACAACGGGAAATCAAACTCCGTTGATCACTACAATATGCACGCAGAACCCAACATTCCTGAGCATCCATTACGTATGGATGCTAGCCCTACGTAACAGCTTAAGTAGCATCGGCTTTGCAGTTAGTTTTCACAGCATGAGATAAAAATTAAGGTGCATGATGGACAGAACAAAAAAGAGAGAGAGAAAGAGAGAAAGAAAAGGGTACAAAGAAAGCAAAACTATAGGCAGCTTTTCTCTAGGCCAGCTCTCTGGGAGATGCTCACAAGCAGCACTCTGATGTTGGGTAATGTCTGACCAGGTGCAGAACTGGGCATCCAGATGGGTCTGGTGGGTACCATGTTGGGCGCAAGGCTGGGGACCACACAGATAAATGGCTTGTGCCAGTCTCCTCACCACGCTTGTGAGAAACATCACCCTTCCATTCCCAGCAGACAAGCAGAGATCTCTAAGCTAACTCGTACGTGCATCAAAAAAAAAGCAATCGGGAGAGCACCAGGACAGTATTTATTTGTTACTTAAATTTTCCTGTACAGTTACCCTTAAGGGCATGTCTAACATTTGACCCCGCTGTGTCAGTTCACAGTCCAGATACACTGTTCCTCTCATTTCCATCTGTCATTCCTCCCAAACCTCTTCTTATCTTTTTCTTTAAACCTTGGAAATTGGGCCAAGTCCAAAGAGGAGAAGATGCCCCATTCAGTATCAGAGTAGCACTCTGATTAGGGTAGCAACCGACAGCAAAGCCCCTGAGATTGCCCTGCTCTGATGAAGCCCAACCGTTCCCGATGGCCTCAGAATTACATCTACCAACAAGGGAAAACAAGGCAGATCACTGCAGAAGACCCCTACAGCCCTCAGGGGGATCCACCCGCCCAGGGACGGCAGCAGCAGAAGCAGAGCTGCAGACCTTCCCTCTGCTCCCTGGCCTCTTCTCCCCGGCCCTTCACTTCACCCAAGAAATAAAGAAGGAGACAGTGCTGGCTGCAACGTGAGACTGTTTTGCAAAGTCAGGGTATTACACAATTACACAGCTAATTCAGGACAAGGATTCCCAAGCTAGTCCATATGCTTCTGCTCCTCAGTTCTTACATTGCTTTGCTCCTCCAGACAGCAACCAGTCTCTCCACTGAGTTTTGTTGCAGCAGACGCTGGCTGATCCATCATTTTATTAATAGTATGATTATGGTATAAATATTTCATACCGTGGTATGTGTAGGAGGTTTCATTATGCCTCGGTATCTTTGCATGTGCATCTTTTTTAAATACAGCTCTTTCAAACTTACGGCAAATGTGTCAGTTCCAGCTCTTACAATATTTCCTTTAAGGCTCTCAGTATTTTCCCAAATGCTAATAATGTTAAATTCCAGGCCAATTTATTCAGTGAATAAAATTCATATCCAATAATATAATTTCTTTTCTAATACAGTCATACAAAAAGATGCAGTGAGAATTTAATGCAAATGGGAATTAAGTCTTCAAAAAAGAGAGTTCTCACTTCCTTACTCTATATGCTGCATAATGAAACAGTTTGGTAATTATTGGTTAGGTGTCCAGGGCAGTATTTTCACATTTCAGTGTTTCACAAATAAACTTTGCCACACTCTTTTTTTTTCAAAGTGTCCTAGTCATATCCTTAATATAGATAGTGTCATTTTTTTCAGACTACTAACCATGTTCGTGATATAGACACTAGCAACAGTGTTCAGTGATTTAATACAGGAACAGTCAGCAGTATGAACGCCAAATTACACTTTTAACACAAGCAACTGCCACATTTCTGTTTGCTACTCCATCCCAGAAAAGGCAGTGCAAAACACTTGCAAAGTGAGTTCCAGATTTCCCAGCCCCCAGGGTCCACTAGCAGCTCACACTGTAATTCTTTATTTTTACAGTTCTGATTTCAGAAGCAATGTGGGACTTTCTCAGTTTAAATAAATGATAAAATATTAAATTAAGATATCTCAGATAGAGATTTAATTTTCAGGCAAATGCTGAGGAAAAATTCCAGCTTGTGTCACTGAAAAAATGATGCTTTGATTTCGGTTCAGCGATACCAGTGATCTCCAAAGTGACTACGAGGCACACATTTAATTCCAAAGTAACAGTTAACATCTCTACTGAACTTCTGCTTACAGCATGGTTCATTTTTTAAAGAGGCTGTTTAAAGCTGACTTAGAACCAGCAATCTCTGGTCCTGCACGCACGCTCACTGGATGCCTGCACCCGCAACAAGAGAGTGCAAAACCAGCTGTGAGCAGCACAGCAGCAAACCAACACCAAGAGCTGCTGTGGAAGGAAAAGCTGAGAGGCAAGAGCAGCGACCTCACCTAATGCTCGGTAATGCTCTTCATGAGCCACTTCCAAGGGTGTGGGTGTACCATGGACCCAGGTTCCAGGAGGAGAATGGGATGCACAGTGTGACGAAGTGACGACTAAGGTTATTGAGCCTGTCCTGGCAGAGGCAGTGGCAGAAAATGAGTCTTCAGTATCCTCCCAACCATACGATGCCATTCTGCCCTCATGGATTTAGCAACGAGGGCAGACACCATCAGGCACGGAAAGCAGCTGAACCTCTCACATTAAAACAAATTAATGTGTAAAGGTGACATGAATGTCTCCTTGTGTAAAACCCTGGCATTTCAGATGAAGCATGAAATTGGGGTTAAAACAGCCAGCCACCGCAGGCTTACATAGCTGTCAGGGATACATGTGCTGTTTGCAAAAGCACTGCTTACGGATTCTCATCTCCTTCCTGAAGCTTTAGTCAAAATGGCTACATCATACCGACCGGGCTTTAGAGAAGCCTTTAGAGAAGCCTTAACTGAATGACAGCGGAGAGTGTTCCAGATACCCAACGCAGCAAACCCTGTGACTGTCTGTTCTCTGCTATAAAAAGGAGATAGAGGATGCTAATGGTATGGGGAAAATACCCATCCAGTGCATAGCAGAGCAGGGGAAAAATAAAGCAAGTTTTCAGAATTTCGGTGAAATTTTAGTTTGAAGAATTTTTCCTCTAAGCAATCATCACAGCAGAGAACAAGGCTTAACAACAGGGTCTGCCAGCAGGAAAAACCTGGAACATCCAGCATCTGAGCAGGCAGTCACCTGTTAGTGACAGGCAAAACCATGTTGAGAATTCGGTGCACAGAACTCTGACCCCACCACAGACAAGGGTCAGATGTGTTACTGTTGTCATTACATAAATGGGTGCAAAAACCTGTGAGAAGGATTCCCTTCACTGAAAGAACTGAATTAGGAAAACATGCAACTCCTTTGGCTTTCTTGGATACACCATTTTTTCCTGCTTTTTAAAAAGTCTAAGAGTGGCTATCATAAGTCTCTTTAATATACAACAGGAATTTCCTAGGGAAGAGGGTCAGCGAACCAGGAGTCTGCTCAAACATGAAGAGGCAGCGCTGGATTGAACCAGCTCTGCCTCAACAAGCAGTGTATGACACCGAAGAACGGAAACATTTTGCCTTTTTTACATTTTAGTCCCAATTTATGATTACTGTACAGGAAGCCATTTCAAGAGGCTTTCTTGAATTAAAAAAACCCTATCATAGCACAACATACAGACTTGCCAAAAAATCCAAGATCTATTTTAATCTTTAACTTAATTACGTGAAGCTCTCACCTTCCTGGTCTTATTTTGGAAAATGAATAGCCCAGCAGTTAAACCCCACACTTGGCTTGCCGCTGGAACGTGCGGCCGGCTCTGTGACCACTGAAGCAGTACGCCCGCTGATAGCTGCAGGGACTTTGCCACATTCTCATCCCAAGTAAGACTTACAGCCCAGCCATCATGTCTCACCTGCAGCTTTTGCCATTAATTGTTAAAACTGCATGGCAGCATTAGTAGGGCTGTTGTCTTCACTTTCTGAATTCTAATTATAATGAGAAAAAAGAAATCAAGACAAAGTCATGCTCAAAAGGAAAAATGAGAACTATATCCCATACCTCAAGTACTGTGTTCGGTTTTGGGCCCCTCGCTACAAGAAAGATCTTCAGGTCTTGGAGCGAGTCCAGAGAAGGGTAACAAAGGTGGGGAAGGGTCTGGAAAGGTGGGGAAGGGCCTGGAGCACCAGTCTGATGAGGAGTGGCTGAGGGAGCTGGGGGGGTTTGGTCTGGAGAAGAGGAGGCTGAGGGGAGACCTGATCGCTCTCTACAATGACCTGACAGGAGGGGGTAGCCAGGTGGGGGTCGGCCTCTTCTCCCAAGTAACAAGTGATAAGACAAGAGGAAATGGCCTCAAGTTGAGCCAAGGCAGGTTAAGATTGGATATTAGGAAGAATTTCTTCCCCAAAAGCGTTGTCAAGCACTGGAAGAGGCTGCCCAGGGAAGTAGTGGAATCACCATCCCTGAACACATTTAAAAGACATGTAGGTGTGGTGCTTAGGGACATGGTTTAGTGGTGGACTTGGCCGTGCTAGGTTAACGGACGGACTCGATGATCTTAAAGTTTTTTTCCAACCTAAACGATTGTATGATTCTATGATTCTATTTGAAGACAAAATATCTTGCAAACTCTCCCATCATATGTATCAATTTCCAGCATCAAATGTCCTACAGACTGAAGGAGCTGCTCTCTATTGCATAAAGGCATCAGTTCATTCAGGTCACTGGCCACATCTACCTGTTTTGTTCAGCCATGGCTGTAGCACTGTGTATCAGCTCAGCGAAGCAACTCTTTGGCCATTCTCAGGTCTGCAGCTGTTGGGGATGTGGCAGCAAACAGCACCCTGCAGGGTCAGGCCCCCAAAGGACAACCTGTCCTCCCTCCGAGCCCTTAAGTGAGCAGTAAGGACAGCTCAGCGATGCACGTGGTGGTAGGGCAGGAAGGAGGTCCTTCCCACCACCGCCATCCCTGCTGGGTACAGCCTGGGGGCACGACAGGCAGGTCGTCCACTTAGCTCTCCCATTACTCTCCAAGGTCTTCTCCATTCCTGGGAGGGATTTTCACACGAGGTACAGGCTTGTATTCAAACTTACCTCATTCAAAGGCTTGATGAGAATCAAGGTCATGTCTATGATTTCACCATTAAGAGTAGAGAACCAGGGCTTGAAGCAAAGATTACAACTTGGGCTAAAATTTAAGCATAAATGCAATCTTGTGGCACTTTCAAAGACACAGATATCCCAATGCATTAGTATGGTTTTGCGTGGAAGTCTCTGCTTTCTTTAGATTCATACCTAATTCTCTTTACATCATTTAGAAAGCTTTGGCACTTGAGAAACCCATTGAAAAGCCTCCTCTACACCGTACTTTATTGACTCATTTAGTCTCTGCAGTTGCTGCTGTCAAACAATAGACTAGAGTTACCCATCAACGTTACTAATGAGCTGTGAAAGCACTCTGCTATCACCCAGTCAGCTATTTAACTTCATATTTAAACTATACATTCAGATTATATATTCAACCCTAGTATTCAATCAATAGCTTGAAAACAGATGTAACTTCGGCACTCTCATTAGAGAAAACAGTGCAAGAAACTAGCCCATGAACTAAAGCATTTCACAGCAATGTACCATGGCATAGTACTTCCTTTCTAGTGGAGAAAAGTGAACAGGTTTATGGGTGGAAAGAGTTCTTTCTTCACCCATGACCAGTAGAATCTGTTATTTAAACTGCGCTACTTCAAACTTCAAACATCTACAGTGAATCTTAATGCAAAAGAAACAACACAGAAGATTCAAAATTGCCTACAAGTGGATCTAGTTGTGTGCTTCCTCAAAGCTGATAATTAGTTGTTCAGAGCACTTTGCCTTTGATTAAAGTTTGTCCAACTTATGGCAGAAGTCCAAAGACTGTTGGAAACCGTGGGATTGTTATCACAGGAGGTCCTGCCCTGTCCCAGGGCATCTGAGGAACGCAGTCTGCCCAGTGAGACTGGTAGTCTGGACACACTGGTGATGGGGAAAATAATGAGAGGATAAATGACTATCTGAGAATCTCTTGGTTCAGCATGTCTCACAAAATATATCGCTTTTGGCGCAATTTTAAACTGGTATCAAAATCAGGACCACAAAAATACCCTGAGAACCACCACCTTTGTTTTGCTTCCAGATCTACTGCAAGTCCCTGGTGATTCAATTTTATCAGAGAATCCAAAATACCATTTCCTTTTTGAAGGAACCAAATCTTCTACTGAATCACTGCTCTCTAAAATAGCAAGTTTAGCCAATATTGTGTCAGATAACATTCATTAAGAACTTAGGAAAGATTATCTGTTAATGGAAGAAAACACTGTATTTGTTTTGAAGCAGCATTCTGAAAGATCTCTCTCATGGCTGAAGGCAGCCTGTGGTGTTAGCAGATATGCTTCTTTTCTCATAGCCCCAAACAGAACATTTAAGAAACGAAGATGCAATATGCTGCTTCACAAGTAGACTGTGCAGAAGGTTACCTAGCTGGTCTTATGTATGGAAGCACTCTTTTTCTTTTATAGCATTTTCTATTAGACTTGCTTAGTAAGAAAACCATTTGAGAGTTATTCAGTGGTGAATTTTGACTTTCTCCCTTTCTCTTTTCAGAAATTAGAGCTGTAAATTGAGCTATGCAGAAGATATTAAAAGTATAACCTCTGCAGCTTAGCGGGTCACAGAAATTCACGTCTCAGGCTCACAGGCCAGACGGTAATTGCAACAGCGTGGTCCTCGGCAGTTCCCAACTGCTCAAAGCAAGGTTCAACCTGAGCACCTCATCTTGCACATCAGCA